>NC_073304.1:7970921-8200921 GCF_027595985.1 Sorex araneus | reverse complement strand
AGGATGATGCCCTGTGCAGGGCTCAGGGGTCACCCCCAGACATGCTCAGACGCCCGAGAATTGAAACCTAGAGTCCATGGCCAGAGAGGCTGGCGACCCCCACCGTGTCGTACACCTCTGAGTTTCTTCCGTAGCTTTATGTGACTTAGTGGCTCATCTCTTCTCCGTGTTGACTATTGCGTCACGGGTCTGGGCCTGTGCATTTATCCATTCACCTTTTGTGGTTACTCCCAGCACGGTACACTGGGGGATACAGGTGCGATGAATGCTGGTGTGTCGGTTTTTGAGGGGAACAGATGTCTTCCCGCTCCCTTGGGGGAACAACTAAGGGGAGGGCCAGGCTGGGGGCTGGGGGCTGAGGTTAGCGTCAGCTTGGGGAAACCACATGTTCCGTCTGCATTTCCAGCACCAGCGGGGACGGAGCCCCCACACCTGGCTCCGCTTCCTTGCCAGCATCTGGGATGCTCAAGTTCCGGGTGGGGCAGGTACCGCCTTAGCTGCTGCTTTCAGCTGGATTTCCTAACGACTCATGAGCCAACCGTCTTTCCAGGCAGCCTCTGCCATCTGTTTATCTCCTTCCAACAGGGATGTCTGCTCAGGCTGCTGGTCCATTGCAAATGAGGCTGATTTCTCGCAGTTGAGTTTTCACTATTCTTTCTCTACAGGTACGCAGCTCCTCTATCTGCATAAAAATTCTTTCCCTGACTATACCTTCTTCTTGGTTTTATTTGTTCTCATGCCTCCCCCACCATCCCGTGAGCAATTATTTAAATTTTAAATCAAATCAAACTTATCCATTTTTCTTTTATACACAGATCATGGCTTTTGGGGAGCCACACGGTGCCAGGGATGGAACCAGGATCGGGCACGTGCCAGAGGTGTGTTACCTCCTGTCTTACCTCTCGGGCCCTCACCCATGCGATCTTTGTATTTTTTATTATTATTAAATCACCATGAGATAAACAGCAACAAGGTTGTCCATGATTGGGAAACGTACACTGGTGAAGGGACCGGTGTTAGAACATTGTCAGGCTGAAAGTTGACTGTTTTGACTGTACTGGTGGCCCATTGCACCCATCTGAGTTCCTTTCCATGAGAACCTGAAGGCCAGAAAGAACCTAAGGAAGAATCTATGCTTCTCCCCTGGTCCCAGGCCTGGGTGACTGGAGCTGAGTGGTAAGTTTTGACGTCGGAGAGTGATAATTCCAGGGCTTTAGTTCTCAGGGTTGTATTAGCGATTTTACGCTTCAGAACCAGCCTGTCACTGTCACTGATGGAAAGATAAAAATATCTTATTGAGCTGATTCTGCCCAAGACTGCCTGCCCTCAAAGGCAGATTGGCTCCATCGACCATTTTACAGATGAAACCACTGAGGCCCAGAGAAGCAAAGGGTAACTTCACGAAACTGTGTCACTGATTCTCTCTCTCTCTCTCTCTCTCTCTCTCTCTCACACACACACACACACACACACACACACACACACACACACACACACACACACACACGTCCAGACATCTCTGAAACAGGAGGGAGAGGGTCTTACAGAGAACGTCCACTGGGGACAGTCAGAATGTGGGTGCGGTGGCTCACGTGTCCTCGTGATAATCCACAGCAGCTGGGCTGTGGCTGAGAGGCTGCGACCACTCGGGGCAGCCTTCCCAGAGGATGCGTAGACGCCACTCGAAGGGCCCGTGGGGTAGGAGCTGACACTGAACGAGAAATGGGGGGTTGCTGGAACCCACCAGTTTTGCACGTTTTCCGTGTAGATCATGTGTGCACAGCTTTAAAAACGTCACCCCAGGACCAAGCACCTCTAAACCAGTGCGTCCAAGAACTGGCAAGGGAAAGCCGCAAAGCAGGAAGTGTCCGTGTGTCTCGGCGCTGTCCGTCTGGGCAGAGGCTCCCGCTAGGACACGCAGAGCGGACAGGGCAGCTGACAATCGGTGCCCTGAGTCTGTGCGCAGCCCTGGAGAAAGGCCAGGGTGACCGGGAGGAACCGCCCAGGGGCAGAGAGCAGCGACGGACAAACCCCGGGGCCGGGCCCGGGACATTGACAAGGGAGGTGCTCATGTCCCACAGCGGACACCCCTGGGATTTGGCCACCAGGAGGCCAGCCGGGCAGGGTGGGCAGAGAGCAGCTGGGCGGGAGCTGCCGTCCATCGTAAGGACAGAGCCCAGGAATAAACACCCCCACCCCCCCCCAATGGCCAGCAGCCCTGAACCCTGTGGAAAGCGTCAGCCGTGGTCAGAGCCGCGTGGACAGTGAGTGGGGGGGGGCGCTACAGGAGCGAGGGAGGGTGCAGGGGGTCGGACCTTCACTGCCTCCCAGGGGTGCTCCCGCATCCGCGGGCAGTGCTCCTCTCCCCGCCATCCACGAGGCGCAGCGTGGCCCGTGCAGCCAGCAGCCAGGCCGCCCCTCTGCCCCTCTGGCCAGCCCCACTCACCATGCGAGAGTCTCTGGGGAGAAGCAGAACGTTCGATTCGGGCTGAAACCTGGCCGAGGCCTGCGGGCGTTGGGGGCGGGGGGCTGGCGCTCAGCCGTGTGCCCCTCAGACCGGCCCCGTGCATCGCCCCGTCGCTGGGGGGCACCAGGCACAGCGTCTGCCCCCAGGGCTCAGCACCTGCCAACCCTCCATCCACCAGACCTGCCGCCAGTGTGAGGAGACTGAGGCCCAGGTGCGGACGGTGCCGGCCGGGCTGCAATGTCGGGTGCGAGGAAGGAGCGGAGGGCCGGTCTGGTGGCGCGGCTCAGGGCAAGTCGCTAACCGTCCTGTGGGTCTTCCCGCTCTGCAGAATGGGGTTGGGTGAGACCGGCCCCCACGGCAAGGGCTGGGAGCCCCCGGCATCGGCCCTGGAGCCGGTTCTCAGCACGGAGCCTCTGTGTTTGTTGAATGACTGAATGGTCGCGGAAAAGGCTTCGGGGCCGGCTTGCTCTTCCTTCAGTGCTCTGTCCCAGGACGCATTGCTCTGGAGCACCCTGGCTCTGGCGGGCACCCAGCCTCCCGGGTGGTGCTCGAGAGCCTCCAGACTAGAGGCGCTCCGAGCTCGGATCCCAGGAGTCTGCACTCCCGGGAGGTGTCCACCTTCCTGCCCCCCTCGGCCTGTGCCCTCTCTCAGCTAGGGTCCCCCTGCAGGCCGGCAGAGGCCATTCTGGGGCCCCCGTCCAGCCTTTCTCCCCCCCCAGCAAAGGGGGTTTCCATGTGATGTGCGTCCAGCTCCGAGCAGTGCCGGAGGCTCCTGGGAGCAGCCCGGTGCCCCCTTCCCTGCCCTCCCCCTCCCCTCCCCCTCCCCCCAGCCCCGACTCACCTGGACACTGTGCCTACCCCCCCCTGCCCCCGGCCTGCAGGCTCCTGCCCCCTTTCTGCTCGGGTGGGGTTTGTGCTCACCCCCTTGTCCAGCTCCAGGGAAGCCCTCTCCCCCCTCCTTACGCCCCCACCCACCCCGGGCCCTTCCTCCCAGCCCCACGCCTCCATCCTCCCACCGTCCCCAGACCCCGCAGCTCCCGTGCAGGCCGGTGGCACCGTCCCACTCTGCGTCAGAACGTTCCAGAAACCCTGAAAGGTGAGAGCTGGTTGTGTGGGACTAACATGAAGCCCGCACTCGGGGTGGGTCCCGGACAGTCCGCGGGGGGCTCAGCAGTTCCTGTGTGAGTTGGGCGGGGCTTGGATGCAAGCAGGCCTGGCCCTTGGCGTCCCGGCGGTCAGCGCCCTGGACCCTTTTGGGACCCAAAAGCCATCCCAGGACCCTGGAGTCTGGCTCCGGGCAGCTGGGCCCCCTGGTGGCCGGTCTGGGCGCTGCAGGCAGGTGCCGGGGCCAGGAAAGCTGAGAGACACCCCCCCCCCACCCTTCCCCCTGGATCCGCAGAGGCGCCAAGACCCAACAGGCAGGTTTGCGCTTTTCAGTTTGGGCACAGACGTCTGTCTGGAAGTCTCCAAAGCACCCCTGCCATGGGTCCCAAACAAGTCGGCCTCCGTTTCTCCATTTGTCAGCCAAGAGACTCGATTTGATTTCTGGGCTAAATCCCAATGACTTTAGCTAAATCTAAAGTCCTGGCTCTAAAGTCGTCCGCGTCCCGCTGGGGGAGCCAGCCGAGGGCCCCTTGAAGGGGAGGGGAGCGGTGGGCCTTCCGTTCCGACCCCCAGGACTGGGGGGATCATTTGCAGACTGTTCGCGCCGGGATGCACCATCTCTCCACTTCGCGGGAGGGAAGATCCCGGCGCACTCCCGGGCTCTGGGACCCCTGCACTCTCCCCAGTGCTCAGAGCGGCTGGAAAAGCAAAACAGCGCGAGGCTGTGGGGCTGGGCTGGCAGTGACATCGTCCTGCGGCCGTGATGTCACCGTGTGACGTCATGGCGCGGGTGTGACATCATTGCGTGGGTGTGACGTCATGGTGTGGGTGTGGGGGCCCGTGGGGCACAAGCGCTCACCCTCTCCAGAGGAGGGCGCCCTTTTGTCGTGCAGAGGCACTAGGGTTCCTTCCTTCTTTCCAGAGAATTCCATGAGGGGAATCGGCATGAGGTTGAAGAGGGAACTTTCCTTCTTTCCAAAAGGCTTGGGCGGGGGAGGGAGGGGAGTGAAGGAGGCAGAGCGGGGAGCTGCTCTGAGAAGGTGGGGTGGGCTTGCCTCCATCCCGAGGGCCAGCTCTCCCGGAGAGAGCCCCTTCCTCACCCCTGCTCTTGGCTCTCTCCCACACCCCCTCCCTCCTCTCCCTGCTGTCCCGGGCCCCAAACATGCAGAACAGACACTTGCCACACTTGGAGCCGGGACAGCCGCCGGTGGCCGCGCGGGGCTCTGCCTGCCCAGTGCCGCATCCCTGGGCCCCGCCCGGCCCCTTGCCTCCTCTGAAGGGGGAGACCGAGAAAGCGGGGGGAGGGACTGACACTGTCGCGAGCCCACGCCCCCTGGATCAGCCGGGTGTCACTCGGGCACCCTGGCCTGGAGCCCTGCCCCGGCGAGTCTCAGAGAGACAGTCAGACTCGTCGGCAGGGAGACGTTTGGGGTACCCACCCCTGCCCTGCTCCTGGCCTCCTGCTCCCCTGGAGGCTCCAGGGGGCTAAAGGCACGAAACAGTCGGGGGACACGTCCTCCCCGAATACAGTTAGAGGATTCTTACAAGGAAGTAGGATTGCATATGGGGGGCTCGTCCTTGCTTTCCGCTCGCTCCCCTTGCTGCTGAGCCGTGATTGTGTGTGGAATGTCCCCTGCGCCCCTTGGGACACTTCTGGGGGGTGTGGGCAGCTGGAGTGCTAGTGGCAGGCCCTGGCTCCACCCCCAGCCCCGCACCGGCCCCGCAGCCCCCCAGAGCACTGCACCACGCAGAGTGACCTCGCCCCCCCCCCGAAGTCTCTCCACTCACCCTCCCTCCTGGCCACCCCTTGCCACGGACCCTCAGAGGTGGCTGTGTCCATGCAGAGCCCCGAGCACCCGACCTGGAGCCTCTGGGAGCCTGGTCCCTGCGTGGGCTGTGGGCCGGGGGTGCTGCGGGGAGGGGTGGCGCTCCCTCCCCTCCACGTGGCACTCGGCCAACGCCCGGCTTCACTCAGCTGTCCCCTGGGCCGGGAAGAGGCTCGGGTTCGACACGCAGGAGCATGTGGGCACTGAGCACTGAGCACGGAGCCAAGTGGCTGCCTCAGAGCACCGGTGGGCTTGTGCCCCCCGCAAACACAATCCACCAACGCACCTTCCGAGCACCGGAGCCTTGACGCCCCGGACATGCCCTCCTCTGGGCCCGGCCCTCTCCTGCCCCACCTCCCGCGCCCACCCCACTGCTTTGGGGGATCCCCAGCGTCCCCTCTGAGGTGTCACGATGGGGGCAGCGGGAGGGGCCCACCCAGGAATCGCCGCTGAGTGGCTGTCCCCAGCGTCGGGGGGTCTGAGCAACACTCCACGGAGAGCGAAACGCCCCACACGGGCGTGAGCCCAGAGAGGAAAAGACCAGGCGTGCCAACGCTTAGACGCCGGAAGATGAAAGCCCCCTCCGGCCGCCCCCCACCCCCCAAAACAAAACCCCTCACGTGTGGGAACAGAGAAAAGCTCCCCCAGCCCCCCCCCTCACGGGGGACATTGGCTTTGGGGTCAAATAACCGAAAGAGCACCAGCGCGAGGAGCAGGAGAAAGGCCAGTTCCCTGAGGGGTGTGTGGGTCGGGCAGGGGGAAGAGGAAGCCTGGGAGTTGGGAAGGGGGGTTGGGGGGGCAGGCGGGCTGTGACCCCCTGCCGTCCCCTTCTGGGGGAAAGGGCTCTTCTCCCAGCACTGCTCTGGGCCCCTCCTCATCCCCCCGGTGGTCGGGTGTCAGCGCTCCTCCCTGGGTGTACCTGGGGGTCTCGGGGCCTTTCCTCACCCCTCAGCCGCTCCTGCTAATTGCCACACAGTGCCCGCTGCTCGGACAGCGCCCCCCACCTCTCATCTCCCCCCCCCCTGATTCCCAGTCCCCATCTCTCTCTTCATAACAAAGTGGCAGGGAGCCCCGGAATTCTAACCTTTGATTTAAAAAAAATTATTATTTTCAGGGGCTGGTGCCTCTCTTTTTCCCATTTTTTTCTTTATTTTTTTAAATGTTAGGCACTGTGGCTTACAGTATTATTCATGGCGGGGTTACAGTACTATTCATGCATAGCAGAGTCCCTCGCCACACCCCCTCCAGAGTGTCCCCTCCGCCACTGCCCGGGCCCCCCCATCCTGATACCCTCACCCCCTCTGTGCCCCGCGTCTGGGGTGGCATCAGACTGGACGAGTCTCTGGCATGCCTGACCGCAACCCTCAAACCCGGGTGAACCGAATGGGATTGTGAGTCCTGGGCGGGTGGGGCGGGGGAGGGGGGAGGGGGCTGCCATAGGAGGGGTGCAGTGGACCCAGCCCAGGTCAGCCATGTGGCCGGCACCTCGGCCCCCAGCCTGTGACATTAGCTAACAGTCCCTGGGCTCCTCCCGGCCGGCTGGACACAGTCTCCGGGCCCTGTGAAGCCCCTCACCTCGCGCCAGGACCCCCTGAGCTCCTGCTCGGCCTCTGCCCTCCTCTCCCCCACCACCCTGGGTTTCGGGGGGCTGCTCCCTCCTGCAAGGCGTTTGGGACAACCCGAGAACCAAGGACGGGTGGGAAACAAGCCCTAATTCTCCAGGCACCCCGGGGCTGGGTGCTTACGGGCGCCCCCCGGGCAGACGGGCAGCTGGAGCGTTGGGCACCGTCTCTCGCCACCCCTGCCCAGACCAGGGCTGTGTCCGGGAAGGAAACTCACAGGTCACCCACGTGCTCTGGGCTCACCTTTCCCGAGAGGCGCTGAGCAAGTCCCAGAGCGCCCTCTGGTGGCGGCTCGAGCCCAGGCTGAGCTGCCTTTGCCTCCCGATGCCCGGAGGGCGGGGAACGGGGCCAGGGCTGACCCCGCCACTGCTCCGCGGGTCACTCTGCCCCTCTCGGCCTGTCTCCTCCGCTGAGTCACGGGGACCTGGGGCACTGGGCAGCTCTCACGAAGGGAGGAGCAGACCACAGACCCCCATGCTCCCCCGTTCCCTCGGCCACCCAATGGCCACCCCCTGACTCGGAGGAGGTGAGCGATCCACGGGGGGACAGGGGGCACCCACTCCCCCGCTGGTTCCCCACTCTGAGGCCACACCCACTCCCTGAGCTGGGCTCCCGTCCTCTGTCCAGAGCTGAGCCCACAGCACCGAGTGCCTCAGTTTCCCTGGCACACCCTCCTCGGGTTGGGGCACGCCTGAGGAGCTGGGACAGAGAGGAGAGGGCGTCTCAGGGAAGAGGCAGAGGGGAGGCGGGCCAACACGGTCCTGTTTCACTCCACAGTTCGCGCCTCTCTGGAACCAGGCAAACCTTCTGGGCCTCAGTTTCCTCCTCTGTGTAGTGGACGCTGGCGCACAGCTCCTGAGCGTCAGTGAGACCCAGATCAAGCTGGGGTCACCAAGAGCGTGCATTTCCAATGGGGCAGCCCACTGGGGCGCCCGTCCAGGAGCCGGAGGGGCCCCGGGACCTTCTCATGCAGGTGACACGCCCCAGGGCTGTAGGGCTGGCGCTTCCTTTCGGCTAGAGCCGACTCTGAACATTTTGTCCCAGGGCTTTAAACAGGAACAGCAGTTGTCCGGTTTCCCCCTATATCCGCTCTGTATCCCAGGGGAGGGCTTTTGCCTTGCAAGCAGCTGACCCAGGTTCTCTGTCCCTCTCGGAGAGCCCGGCAAGCTACCGAGAGTATCCCACCCGCACAACAGAGCCTGGCAAGCTCCCCGTGGTGTATTCGATATGCCAAAAACAGTAACAACAAGTCTCACAATGGAGACGTTACTGGTGCCCGCTCGAGCAAATCAATGAGCAACGGGACGGCAGTGCTACAGTGCTACACCCTTAAGGCTTATTGGAGCTGACATTCTTCTTATTATTATTATTGATTCACCGTGAGGTACAGTCACAAAATTTTCATGTTTGAGCTTCGAGCATACAGTCATCAAACACCCATCCCTTCACCAGTGCACGTTTTCCACCACCAAAGTCCCCAGTATCCCCCCCCCCCGCCTCATTCCACACCTCCCCCTGCCTGTGTGGCAGACAGTTTGCACAATACTCTCTTTCTCTACTTTAGTTACCTTCGGTATTTCGCCAGTCCCCCCACCCCTCATACCTGCCGAAAGGCGATGCTAGACAGTGTGTTTTGTATTGCTGGTTATGGATACAATGTAACAAGGAACTCTAAAATTTTACTAATTAGGGTCTGGAGAGATGCTGCAGCAAGTTGCTCGGGTCCGAGGTTCGTTTGTGTGTCTCTGGATCATGGCCACGTGGGAGCTTAAGTAGACGGTGGCCGGATGTGGCGTCACCTCGGAGTCCCAGCGGGGCTGGGGAAAGGAGAAAGGCCGGCTCCTCCCCTGTCCCGAGAGGCCTGGCGTTTGCCGCCACCGCCACTCGTACCTGGAGCTTGTCCCTGACTTCTAGAAAGCGGCGGCCGCCGGGGCTCCTAGAGGGCAGGCGGAGGGACGGCACCTGCCCCCGTCGGGAGCAGCCCAGCGGAAACGGCCTACTGCAAAGTCCAGGGCCATCTCTGCAGCGAGTTGCTCGGGTCCGAGATTCGTTTGTGTGTCTCTCCTCGTTTGAATTATTTTTAAGTAAATTGCTTCGTGTCTATTGGGTATCGGGGAGGGCTGGGCCAACCCCACGGTGCCCAGGGCTCACTCAGGGTAAGACCTGGGCCAGCCACGTGCACGGCAAGCCCCCTCTCGGCTGTACCGTCTCTCCGGCTCGAGGTCTTAGAGAGATTATCCTAACTGCGATTAGGGAGTGACATGGAGGGAAACACCCCTGAGAAGTCTGCCATTGCACTGCGGCACCCTCTGTGCTGAGTGACAACTCTCTGGTGACATGTGAACAGTTGACATGCATCACTGCTGGTGGTAATGTCATTCCTCTCACATATACATGCGCCAAATGTCTTAAAACGTTATCACGGTTCAGGGCCGGGACGATAGTACAGCAGGGAGGGCACTTTCCTTGCAAGCGGCTGACCCCGGGTGCAATCCCTGGCGTCCCGCAGGTCACCCACCGCTCGGAGTGACTCCTGAGTGCAAAGCCAGGAGGAACCCCTGAGCACCGTTGGTGTGACCCAAAAAGCAAAAAAATTAGTTAACTAATTAAAAGTGATGACGAGACCTTTCTAACATGAAAGAGAGGCGGGGCCTGCCTCCAGGGAGATCTGGAGACCCCCGGCAAGGAAGCAGGGCCAGACCCCCGGGCACGAGCCTGGTGGTGCAACTTGACCGGCAAGGAGCCACAGTAAATGCTTCAGGCTCGGAGCGCCCCCTGGCGTCTGTGCGGCAAAAGCAGCGCAGGGAACAGCTCCCAGCGCTTCCGTCAGAGGGGCGGGGCTCTTCCCAGTAACGCTGGCCGCTGGACGCGCACAGAGAGGTGGTGTGGCTTCCCTCCCAGGGGCCCAGGGGAAAGAGGCCGGGTAGCGGGAACAGAGCAAGTCAAGAGGCTGATGCTGCAGCAGCACAGACGTGTGGACCCTGGAAGAGCTGAGTCAGCTGCAGGGGAGCACTCGACTGCAGAAGGGTGCTGGGAGCACTCTGACTGCAGATGGGTACAAGGGAGCACTCAGCAAGATGAGTTTAGGGGAGCACTCTGGGTGCAGGGGAGCACTCAGTGTGCAGGTCAGTGCAGAAAAACACTCTGGGTGCAGATGGGGACAGGGGAGCACTCTGGGAACAAGTAAGTGCAGGGAGCACGTTCAGGGGAGCATTCTGGGAGCAGGTAGGTTCGGGGGAGCACTCTGGGATGAGGTAGGTTTTGGGGAGCACTCTGGGATAAGGTTGGTTTGGGGGAGCACTCTAGGATGAGGTAGGTTTTGGGGAGCACTCTGGGATAAGGTTGGTTTGGGGGAGCACTCTAGGATGAGGTAGGTTTGGGGGAGCACTCTGGGATAAGGTTGGTTTGGGGAGCACTGAGCACTCTGGGAGCAAGCAGGTTCAGGGAGCACTCTGGGATGAGGTAAGTTTTGGGGAGCACTCTGGAAGCAAGCAAGTTCGGGAAGCACTCTGGGATGAGGTAGGTTTGGGGGAGCACTCTGGGATAAGGTTGGTTTGGGGGAGCACTGAGCACTCTGGGAGCAGGAAGGGTGGGGGAGCACTCTGGGATGAGGTAAGTTTGGGGGAGCACTCTGGGAGCAAGCAGGTTCGGGGAGCACTCTAGTGCAGATGGGGGCAAGGGAGCACCTGGTGAGGGTCAGTGCAGGTGGGGGCAGGGGAGCAGAGGTGCAGGGCTGTGCTCTGGACCTCAGGGGCCTCTCTGAGCAGGGGTGCGGGGAGCACTCCGCGTGCAGAGCTGAGTCAGGGTGGCTGCGGGTGGGCTGGGTCAGACACACTGTGGGGGCCCGAGGAGGGGTGGGAACCTCCCGCTCAGGCTCGAACACGGGAACTCAGGCGGACCTTGGCCAGGAGGAGCCCAGGAGGGCTGGGGACAGAGGGGCAGTCAGCAGCCCGGGGGGGCGAGAGCAGGCAGAGAGGCGGGAGCACGGGGAGCCCGGGACGACTCCCCGGGCAGCTCCCGAGGGGCGCGTCCCCTCCTGCTCTCGCCCCTCCATTCTCTGGCCCCCCAGCCCCCGCCCCGGGCCACTGACCAGAAGCCACCGTCTGCCTCCCCCAAGACTCCACGCAGAAAGAAAGCTGCGCAGCTTTATGTTCAGTAAACTCTAAAAATAACAATTTTCCTCCCTCCCCCCGTCCCTTTGCCAGCCCGGCACGGGGGACGGTGCTGGAGATCACGCTCACGGCCGCGCGGTGCCCGCCGGGGCTGCGCCCCTCGCCCCAGAGGAGGGACGACAATGCCCTTCCCGCCGGCTCGGGCCAGACGAGCCGTGAGCTGAGAGCTGTGTGGGTGTGGGGGGGGGGTCCCCGGGGTGCCTTGCCAGCAGATGGGGACGGGAGGGCGCAGAGGGGGCCACACCCCCAGGGGTCAGGAGCAGACTCGGGGTGGAGGGACAGACCCAGTGTCTGCCGGCACAGGGACCGAGACTTCCTCAGCCTTCGTGAGCCTCAGTTTCCCGGACTGTCCCGTGGGAAGGACGAAGCCTCCCTAGAACTTCCTCTCTTCATTCACCCCTGCCGGGGCAGCAGGAGCTGCAGAGAGGAACTGGGGCACGTCCTGGGGGCTGAGGGGCTCAGGCCACTGCATCGTTTTTCCTCATCCGTGCACACCTTTCCTGCCGTGTGTGTGTGTGTGTGTGTGTGTGTGTGTGTGTGTTAGCAGGTTGGGGGCTGTGAGGGCAAATCTGAGCCCTTTCTGCAGCACCTGCTGTTTCAGGGGGAGGGAGCACCCAAGAGGGCTGCGAGACACCCTGGCTTCAGCCCCGCCCCGCTGCTGTGTCCGTCTGTCCTTCCGTCTGACGCGCGTCTATCATGCACCCTTCTGCCTTCTCCCGCCTTCACGCCACTGCAGAGGCCTCCCCCGCTGTCCGCCAACACAACTCCTGCGGGGTTGAATCCACGAACCCTGACCTGGGCCGAGCTGTCCTGACCCCTAGCATAATAATCACCATCAGATTTGGGGGGTCCCCGAGAGTTCACACCCTGAGAGATCACCTGCCCTGGGGGGGGTCGCTCTGGCTCCCTGCTGGCCCGAGTCCCTCCCGGAACCCCCCCCAGACATCACGAGCCGCTCAGCAGGGGCGCCCGGCGGGGGTGGGGACACGGAATGCCAGCCCTGCACCCCCCAGCCAGCACCAATCAAACACGAGCTGGCAGTTGAGATTAAACGGACTTTTCCCTCCCGAGCGGGTGAGGAGACGCGTCTGTCCGGGAGGCGGCCCAGGACACATTCCAGGTGACGAGCTGGTGGCAGACATCAGCCCAGATCAGTGGCGGGTGTGCGGGGTGCGGGGTCTCCTGGGGTGGGGGTCCCCCGGGGCTGCAGCGGGGAGCCCAGTCCCCCGGGGTGAATGGAGCAGCAGGGGCCCTGGGCACCCCCCACCAGCACCTGTCTCGGCCCCCCTTCCCAGATGAGGAACCTGGACTCAGAGCGAACTGACCGTGACGAGTGACCACAAGGCCGGACTGTGTAAGTGGGGCTCCTTCCGGGGGTAGGGTCCGAGTCATCACCTGTCGGGGGCCAGTGGCAGCTCAGCCACCTCCTGACACAGGGTCGAGACCAGTCACGGGCTGGGCAGGGGCTCGACCAGCTGTGGCCCAGGTCATCATAGAAGACTTGCGGATGGTCAGCAGGGGGGGTCCCCACCCTGGTTCCACTCGTGTCCCACACACAGGGGGACGGGGACTTGGGTGAACTCCCGAAGCCAGGACTCCCCGGGTGCCTCGCCCTCCTGCCTTCCTTTCTTCAGTCAAGAAGGGATGAGACGTGGACAGGACACTTGCCGCGCACACGACCAACCCCAGTTTCCATCCCTGGCACCCAGAGGGTCCCCTGAGTGCCACCAGGAGTGAGCCCTGAGCGCGGAGCCAGGAATAAGCCCTGACACCACCAGGAGTCATCCCTGAGCAGAGAGTCGGGTGTGAGTCCTGAGCACAGAGCCGGGAGTGAGCCCTGAGCACAAAGTTGGGAGTGATCCCTGAGCACAGAGCCAAGAGTCATCCCTGAGCACAGAGCCAGGAGTCATCCCTGAGCACAGAGCCAGGAGTGAGCCCTGAGCACAGAGCCAGGAGTGAGCCCAGAGCACAGAGCCAGGAGTGAGCCCTGAGCACAAAGTTGGGAGTGATCCCTGAGCACAGAGCCAAGAGTCATCCCTGAGCACAGAGCCAGGAGTGAGCCCTGAGCACAGAGCCAGGAGTGAGCCTAGAGCACAGAGCCGGGAGTGACCCTGAGCACAGCCGGGAGTGAGCGCTGAGCACAGAGCCAGGAGTGAGCCCTGAGCACAGAGCCAGGAGTGAGCCCTGAGCACAGAGCCAGGAGTGAGCCCAGAGCACAGAGCCAGGAGTGAGCCCTGAGCACAAAGTTGGGAGTGATCCCTGAGCACAGAGCCAAGAGTCATCCCTGAGCACAGAGCCAGGAGTGAGCCCTGAGCACAGAGCCAGGAGTGAGCCCTGAGCACAGAGCCAGGAGTGAGCTCTGAGCACAGAGTTAGGAGTGAGCCCTGAGCACAGAGCCAGGAGTGAGCCCAGAGCCCAGAGCCAAGAGTCATCCCTGAGCACAGAGCTGGGAGTGACCCTGAGCACAGGTGGGAGTGAGCCCTGAGCACAGAGCCAAGAGTCATCCCTGAGCACAGAGCCGGCAGTGAGCCCAGAGCACAGAGCCAGGACTGAGCTCTGAGCACAGAGTTAGGAGTGAGCCCAGAGCACAGAGCCAGGACTGAGCCCTGAGCACAGAGTTAGGAGTGAGCCCAGAGCACAGAGTTAGGAGTGAGCCCAGAGCACAGAGTTAGGAGTGAGCCCTGAGCACAGAGTTAGGAGTGAGCCCAGAGCACAGAGTTAGGAGTGAGCCCTGAGCACAGAGTTAGGAGTGAGCCCAGAGCACAGAGCCAGGAGTGACCCTGAGCACAGAGCCAGGAGTGACCCTGAGCACAGAGCCGGCAGTGAGCCCCGAGCACAGAGCCGGCAGTGAGCCCTGCATACCACCAAGCGTTGCTCCTCTCAAAAACAATAATAACGGGGCTGGAGTGATAGCACAGCGGGTAGGGCGTTTGCCTTGCACGCGGCCGACCCGGGTTCGAATCCCAGCATCCCATATGGTCCCCCGAGCACCGCCAGGAGTAATTCCTGAGTGCATGAGCCAGGAGTGACCCCTGTGCATCGCTGGGTGTGACCCAAAAAAAAAGCAAAAAAAAAAAAAAAAAACCAATAATAACAACAAGGCAAGGACTGTCGTTTTCCTTCTCTGGAGCCCCGTGGTTTACAGCCCTGCTGGGCCGGGCCTTCACGCTGCAGTGCCCCCACCCCCCTGCCCTCCTTATCTTTTGGACCCAGCCTGGGTCTCCCGTGGCCCCCTCCTTTCCCGGTGCAGACAGGTGGGTCGAGTCAGGTGTGGTCTGTCTGGAGACCCCCACGCTGCCCTCGCCTTAGCTGTCTAGGGCTCCCCCTAGTGGCCAGCGGTGGCTCTCCCGGAGCCAAGCCTGTCCTCTCCTGTCCTAAGTCTCCTTACCTTTTGCCTCCAGCTCAACCCGGCACTGCACCCTCCCTCCGATAGTGCTTCGACTGAGCACCCACCAGCCAGCACCAGTCAACACGAGCTGGCAGCTGGAGGACTAGGTGCGACACGGGAGGGACCAGGAGAGAGGGGCCCCTGGACGGGCCCTGATCAGTCTCTGCCGTCGGCGGGCACGAGGCCTCCTCCAGGGCTCCAGGGGGCGCCCTCTGCTCCGATCACGGGGGTCTTCTTGGGCGTGGGGCGCGGGAGCACACACTTCCCGCAGGTACCAGCAGGAGGCCTTGACCATCAGGCTGAGCCCAGCACCCTGCAGCCTTGGCCCCTGGAGTGGTCACTGCCCCCCGCCCGGGCCTTTGGGTGAGGTGGGGCACGTGGGCCCTGACCAACCCCGCCGCCCCCTTCCACACGGGGCCTTCTGCACACGCGCTCGCACCCGCGCACACGTGTGGGCTGTGGGCTCGTGAGCCCGTGCCCACCTCCCGGGCCCGAGAACGGCTGGTCTCGAGGTGTTTTCGTCACCAGTTCCCTGGGTCCCGGCAGCCCACACTGAGGCTCGGCCTCGGTCCCCATTCCAAGCCTGCCGCGCACACACAGCCCCTGGGTGCGGGTCCCCCGTCTGCACGGGCGTCGGTGAGTGGGCAGCTCTGTGGAAGATGAGTGCGTGCTCGGACCCTGAGCCGTCTCCCTGGGAGGCCCCCGCCCACCCGGGGCCCCTCTGTCTGGGCCAGCGGGTTTGGTGCCCGCGGCCACCTCTGGCACCCATTCTGTGCGTGTCTCTGGCTGATTCCAGAAGGGGGTGCAGGCGGAAGGGACCCCCGACTACTAGGGAGTCGCAACACTCGCTTGGGGACCCGAGAGAATTTAGGGGGGATGTTCTGCCTGCTCGGGGAGGGAGGGGTCGGGAAAGGGCCGTTTCATCTGCCCACCCGGCCCGTGTCCCCTCCAGCCAGTCCCTGAGCACCAAAGGGGCGAGTTCTCAGGGACTCCCCTCCCCACCT
The DNA here is from genome assembly GCF_027595985.1 of Sorex araneus. Taxonomy (NCBI): domain Eukaryota; kingdom Metazoa; phylum Chordata; class Mammalia; order Eulipotyphla; family Soricidae; genus Sorex; species Sorex araneus. The sequence continues at coordinate 8,185,338 of NC_073304.1, read as the reverse complement.
GCTGTTTCCGGTCACACGGAAGGTTCTGGATGGACCTAAGGCAGCAGGAGCAGAGGGCGGGGACCCTCCAGTTCAACCCGGCACTGCACCCTCTCTTTGATAGAGCTTTGTGAGGGGAGTGTGGTGTGTGTGTGTGTGTGTGTGTGTGTGTGTGTGGTGTGTGTGTGTGTGTTGTGTGGTGTGTGTGTGTGTGTATGTGTGTGCACGAGCACATGGAGGGGGGGTGGAGGGCGGCAGAAGTTTCTGGATATGGAATAAATCCGAGTCAGGGGGAATGGCAAAGCACACAACTTGTGAAACATTTAGTGAGAAGTGACTCTGGACGGGACCCATCACAAAGGGTCTTCTGTGTTGGGTCAAGGAGGGTGAAACCTGGTTCTGAGTCAGCAGCCATCAGGAATGGAGAAGGCTCGGCCATTGTGCGGGCAGTGAGAGGAAGGCTTCCTGGAGGAGGGGGTGCCTGGGCTGGTATGAAGGATCGCCAAGAGGCCTGGCCCGGAGGGGGGGTGGGTCGAAGAATCAGAGGGAGGTTTGTCTCTGCGAGAGCCACCGCTGGCCACTAGGGGGAGCCCTAGACAGCTAAGGCGAGAGCAGCGTGGGGGTCTCCAGACAGACCACACCTGACTCGACCCACCTGTCTACACCGGGAAAGGAGGGGGCCACGGGAGACCCAGGCTGGGTCCGAGCAGGGCCTCGTCACCCCCACCCGGCCCCCACCAGGCCCCCCAGCTGTGGCTGCAGGCTTGGAGGCTGGTCCGGCTGCGGGGGGGGGGGGGGGGGGAGGGGCGGAGCCCAGATGCGAAACCTGGGGTCCCGGAGACCTCCCGGCCCCACAGCTCTTAAGAGGGTCCTGTGGGCGAATTGGAGCCGGGGTGAGGGGTCGCGTGGTGCCGGGCGGGTGCCCAGGGCCATACACAGAGGCCAGTGGTCAGCGGGAGGCCGTGGGCAGAGAGCCCCAGGTGCCCACCCTCCTCCCGCCGTCCGGGAGACCCCCAGGTGCAGGCTCCGGCCGTGGCCCCCATTGCCCCTCCCCCCTCCTCTTCTGCCCTCACTCCGTCTCCATGGGGGCCTGGGGGAGCCCAGGCGGGAGCTACGGGGGTCCTCGAGGGGGCAGCCTCGCCGGAGCCCGGGCTCCCAGCAGACTCAGGCTCAGAGGGGCGGGGGCGGGCGCAGGACAGGGGTCCGCTCCTGAGCCCTGAGCCCTGCCTGCAGGACACTGCTGCCCGCACCTGAGAGGCCGTGGTGGACACGGGCTGCGGGGCAGGCGGGGAGGCACGAGAGGGGGGCTGCAGCCGTGGGTTTGCTGACTGCAGATGACCCACAGCTCCTTCCTCCTGCTGCTCAGGATGAGGGACCCTGGGCTCAGACGCCGGGGCCAGTGCCCCGCGCATGCAGGACAGGGTGGCGTGGTCACCCCTGGCCCCACCCGTGGGGCCGGCCGTAAGCGGCATCCCTGACCGTCCCGCCGGGGCTGCCAAGGCGAGGGTTGGCAAATCATCCCCCAGAGATTCCGCCGAGGGCACGGCCTGGCAGTACCCACGGCCACCGGGCCACCAGGGGCGTCAGGCTTTCCCAGGCCGCACCTCACACCCTCGGCCTCACCTTCCCTCGGGCCGTCAGTGGGCAGGGCCGGTGGCCAGCGGCCGGCTCTCGCTCGCTCGCTCGCTCGCCCTGCTTGCGGCCCGGCCGGCGTTGGCACGGTGACAGTAGCCAAGTGTGCAAACTTGTGCCATTGTCCCAGGCCGGGGGGAGCCATGGAGACTGGGTAATATGACACAGGAAAATGTTTGCTGATGGCAAATCTATGGGCTTTGTCCACCCCTTTCTCCATCATGACGACTCGATTTAAGTCCCTAACTGTTTGACTACAAATGCGAGCGGGCCGGGAGCGCCAGCCTTTTGTCCGGCCGCGCTGAATGGGCAATTCAGGCTTTGTGTGGCTCAATTGAGGAAGCAAACATAGAGACAAGATTCCTGAGCGCCCAGCTCCCTTCCCAGGGATATCCCGGAGCCTCATTAGGGGGCCCTTCCCCGGGGCTCCCCGGGCCGGGCCGGCCGGCACAGCCCGAGTGCTGCCAGCCCGAGTCGGCCCCTCCGAAGTCCAGGGCAGCCCCGGGGGGTGGGGGAGGCGGGCGTGGGGCGTGTTTTTTTGGGGGGGGGTAGTAGAGCAAGAGGGAAGGGGGTGGCTCGAGGCGAGCGAGCCGTCAGCACTCGAGGCCGGCGGAAAGCAGGTCGGCCGGCGGCTTACCCCGGCGATTGTCTGGCTGCATTGGAGCATGGCATCTCCCGACGTCCTGGGGGGGGGGCGGGGGGTCCCGGCAAGCCCGCGCTCCCCGATCCCCGGGGCCTTTGAAGCACGCGCACCCTGGCACGCACACGCACACCACCCCCCTGGGAACCCGGGTCAAGGGGGGGGGGGGCTCGGAGGAGGCCCCGGCCGCGCGGGGCCTCGGAGCCGAAGTGAGCGGGGAACGGCTGCATTGGGGGCGCCGTCTTTTTTGTGTGTGTGTGTGTGATGGTCCCCATGGCGACAATTTGTGCCGGCAAAGAATGTGGGAACGGGGCGCTGCTGGCTGACCGGGAGGCTTTGTATCTGGAGAGGCGCTCCTGATTGGCCTGAGGGGCCCCCCAGCTCCGGGGACGCGTCCTCCATTCAGCCCACTCAAGGGCCTGCACTGCTGCAGCCGGCCCGACCCCAACGGACGGACAGACGGAGCTCGTCGCCGCCGCCGCCGGCCGGCCGTGCGCCGGGCCTGGCCCAGGTCTGCGGCCGCGGCAGGGACCCTGCCCCCCGGGGTGGGGGAGGGGGGACCTCGTTGGCAGGGGGCCCGGGGCCCGCACCCTCGAGCAGCCAGCGTGGTGGCCCGGCCAGCTCCCGGCTGGACGGGGTGGGGGGCTGCGGCGGGCCCGGCCGGGTGGGGGCGGGGAGGGGAGCAGGCCCCGGGGGTGGCCGGGCAGGCATGAAATCGCAACAGCTGCTTGGGGCAGGGAGCCCCGCGGCCCACAGCTGCCGTCAGCCCACCGGGCCGGCCGGGGCTGCAGGGCTAGACGGGGGTCCTGCCATCCTCGGGGTGGGGCGTGGGCATGGAGGGGGGCATGCAGGGGGAGGAGGGGGCACCACGCGGGGCGAGGGGGCCTGGCCCGGCTTGAACACGCAGCTGGCACTGCCACTCAGAAGCGGGGACCCCTCGGCGGGCACCCGGCGGGGGCTTGGCAGCGGGGCCTGCGGGAGACGGGGGAGGTGTGTGGGGGGGGGCGTGGGGGGCTGCGATGCCACTTGTCCCTGCTCCCGCGGCTGCCCCCGGCCTCAGGGGCTGGCCCCAGCCCTCGAGGCGCCCGGGGCTGGGCGTGGGCACCGCAGTGCCCAGCGGATGCCTGCGGTGGGCCGAGGGTCGTGGGGGACTCAGCCTTGCCCCCGGCCTTGCCCACCCCGCAGGCCTGAGCCGGCAGCCCCCCGCGGACCCCAGCCCCTTCATGGACAGCCGAGCGCCCCCGGCCCGCGGCCATGGCATCGGACAGTGACGTCAAGATGCTGCTCAACTTCGTGAACCTGGCGTCCAGCGACATCAAGGCGGCCCTGGACAAGTCGGCGCCCTGCCGCCGCTCCGTGGACCACCGCAAGTACCTGCAGAAGCAGCTCAAGCGCTTCTCCCAGAAGTGCTCGCGCCTCCCTCGGGGGCTCCCGGGCCGTGGGGCCGAGCCGCCCCCCAGGCGGGGCCCCGACGACCGCCCGGGGAAGCCGCCCCCCGAGGGCAGCCCCGGCGGGGGCGCGGAGGGCGGTGGCGGCAGCGGGGAGGAGACCCCCGGGCGGGACCCCGACGCCGCCCAGCCTGGCCAGGTGCCCATGCGGAAGAGACAGCTGCCCGCGTCCTTCTGGGAGGAGCCGCGGCCCACGCACGGCTACCCCGGGGGGCCGGCAGGACCCCCCTACGAGGGCAAGAAGCCCCGCCAGGCCCTGGAGCCCCTGGGGCCTGCGGCCCCCCGGCTGCAGGCCCACAAGGAGCTCCTGCGGATGCCGGGGGTGGCCCTGGCGGGCCGGGCTGGTGCCTGGACCTGCTGCCCCTTCCAGCACCATGGACAGCCCATCTACCCGGGCCCTCCGGGGGCCCTGCCCGCCAGCCCCCTGCCCAGCCTGGGCCTGTGGAGGAAGAGCCCCCCGCCGCCCGGGGAGCTGGCCCACTTCCGCAAGGACGTGGACGGTCCGGGCCCCAAGGTGCACCGGCCGGTGGTGCTGAAGCCCATCCCCACCAAGCCGGCCGTGGCCCCCCCGCTCTTCAACGTCTTTGGCTACCTCTAGCCGGCGGGCGCCGGGGGCGTGGGGGGCGCGGCAGGGGCGCGGGGCGAGGCCGGCGGCTCCGGGGCGCCGTGGGGAGGGGCTGCACCCGGCCAGACCCGCACACCTTGGGGCGCCCCCGTCCGTACCCCAGCCGCCCCCGGAAGCCAGACCCCTGCCCCTGTTCCCGTCACCCACCCACCCTGTCGGGCCCAGCTCACTTGCTGTTCATTTTCGTTCTCTGTAAATAGTAAGAAGGTTTCAAAGAATAAAGTTGTTTCTTTTGCAGTTCCCACACCTGGGGGGTCCTGACTGCGGTGCCGGGGGGGGGGGGGGCAGGGGGGGTCCTGGGCTAGAGCCCCGCCAGGAAGAGAGCAGGGGGGGAGGGGATGGAGGCTCCCTGGGAGCCCTGCCTCAGCCCGCCTGAGGGTATCCAGGCACACGACCACCTCCCCCCCCCCCCACCGGCCAGCCTGCGGGATGACACCCCTCCCCGAGACACCCCGGGGCGGGCAGCAGAAGTGGGGCCTGGAGGGCAGAACTGTCCTGGCCGCTGTGTCTGAGCCTCTGTGTCCTGGGCCAGGGCTCCTGTGACAGTGCTCTTCGAGGGGGGGTGGCCCCAAGCACATCCAGGCGCCCTGACTCGGGACACAAACACAGGGACTTAGGGGGGCCCTTGGACCTGCCCCTCCTCGGTCCCTCCCGCCTCAGCCCGTGCAGGTGAGCCGGGCAGACGGGCACCCCCCGACCCTCCTCGGGCCCCACGTCCTCCCTGACACGCAGGCCAGGGGGGCTGAGGGTGTGCGGGCCCTGCCCGCTCCTGCCCTAGGTACCCGGGCGGCTGGGGGCTGGGGGCTCCTGTCAGCCCGTCTCAGGTGACACAGGCCCTTGGGGCCCGCCGTGCCCCTCCACGCATCATCTCACAGTCGTCCTGATGGGCGTGGCCTCTGCACGCCCCCAGGGAGCAGGGAGGGCGGGGGCTCCCAACGGGCTTCCCCCCCCCCCCCCGCCTACCGAGCTGCGGTGTGGTCCTGGGCAAGTGGCCTCACCTCTCTGTGCCAGCAGGTCCCTGTTCCGTGCTGTGACGGAGAGACGCCCACAGCGGGCACAGCCGGGGCCGTGATGAGGTACCCCAGCCCCCGACCGCCCCCTGGGCCTCGGGACCCCGCCCAGAGGGGCTGGTGGGCATCAGGCTCCCCCCAGAGGAGGTGCCAAGCCCCAGGGGACATGGCGGCACCCTCAACCGCCGGCCACGGACGCCACAGGACACGCAGGAGCCCGGGACCCCCACAGCGGCACCAGCGGGGCTGAGCCCCCCACCCCCCAGTGACTCGTGCTGGTCCCTAGGCGAGCCCAGGACCCGCCCAGCACCAGCCCCCCAGCTCTGGGGATGTCAGGGAGCCGGGGGGCCCAAGGTGGGGAGTTGTTCCCGCCCCGGAACTGGGGCCCTGGAGGCCTGGGCTGGCGCAGCCGCAGAAGCAGCCGTGCGAGAGCCCCCCGGGGCTGGAGGCGGGCGGGCGGCTCCGCTGAGGCCAAGGCTAGACCCAGGTCTGTGGCCCAAAGACACAGAGGCAGCCCCATGCGAGCCCACGGGGGTGCTTGGCTGCCCTCCCCTGCCCTGCCCCTGAGCTCTCCGTGGGCACCACCACGTGGGGGGGCCCCCACCTTAGGGACCCATCGGGACGGGGCCACGGCCTCGAGGTGCTGCACCAGAGAATGGGTTTGGCTGTGTGTCCCCAGGCGAGTGCCTTTCCCTCTCTGGGCCTGCCTGTCCTGGTCCCAGGGCTGCAACGGGCAAGGTGGGAAGTAGGGCTGGCCCCTCCCCTGACACCGGGCTCCCTCCTTCGGGGAGGGATGATGAGGGAGAGCGGAAGCCCACCCTGGGACAGAGGAGGGTCCCTGGACACAGTCTGACCTCCAGAGACTGACCCTGGGGGCCGGGGGCAGGTGTGACCCCGAACCTGCTGCCCCCTAGAAGGCCGGAGCTCCCGGCAGAGCAGCCCAAGCCGGCAGTGCCCGCCTCCTTCACCGAGGATCCCTGCGGCTTCCCTGTGGGCTCTGCCCAGGGCACGCGCCCCCTGGCCCCAGCCCCTGGGCCGTCCGTCATCCCCAAGGGCCTTTCCCCCGCATGCGGCTGCCTCAGGGGCCAAGCCGGGCGGGCGGGATGTGAAGACGGATGCCAGGACCACGTGCCGGGGCCTTGTCGGTCCCTGTTGGAGACGAAGCGCCCGTTTCCATGGCGATGGGGCCGGGCGAGGAGAGCCCAGCTGGACGCGGCGGCAGCGGGCACGCGCGCCCTGGGCCATGAAGGACTCGCCCACCCACGCCCTGGCTGCAAGTTCAGGGTCATGTTCCCCCCCCCCCAACTCCGCCCCCTGCCATTCCGCCACCACCACCACCACCCGGCAGCGTCAGGCCTGGCACCGAGGGTGCTGGACACGGGTGACAGGGACCTGCCGGCAGGGGTCACCATGCCACATTTATTGTGCTCCGGGAAGCGCTCGGGACAGGGGCTCCCCTCGCCCCACCGGCCCCAGGCGGAGGTGGGGGCGGAGACGCTGTCCTCTGGGTCCCCCGGCCAGGACACAGGCCACCTCGGGGGCCTCCAGGAGTCACACACGGGCGGGGCTCTCCTCCCACGCGGCACGTCCCATGCGGCTGGGGAAGGGCCCTCGGCCGCAGCCTGGCCTGTCCCTGCCGTCCTGAGTCCTGGGCCGGGCGACGGGCCGTGGTCACTGCCGGTCCTCGTACTTGAGGTAGCGGATGAGCCGGGGGGGCAGCGGCAGCGTGTCCACCAGCCCCAGCCGGCACCGGCCCACGGCCTTGCGCACTTGCAGCCGGCAGAGGTGAGCCAGGGGCCTCGGAGGTTCTGGGAAAGGCCAGAGAGAGGGAAAAGGTTGGTGTCGTGACCTTTGGTGTGTGGGGGGCGGGGTGCAGGGACCGCCCTGAGACGCCCCTGAGATGCTCCGGAAAGACGCCTGCCCCTACGCCCCCTCACCGACAGCCCAGCGAGAAGTGGGGGCAGGTGCCAAAATCACTCAAAGGGCCCCCCTGGCCACGTCCCCCACCCCCTTCTTCCCCTCCCCCCACCCCCTGCACATATCAGCGGGGGCTCTCATGTGGATTCACCTCTGGGTGACAAGGGACGGGCCACGGGGTGGGGGGCGCCAGGAGGACCGGAAGCCCCCCGGGCGGTCTCACACCCCGGACTGAGGACAGGGCTGGGGCCCTCGGGAGGGACTCCAGATTCCAGTCTGGGCTCAGAGCTGGGGTGAGGGGCACCCCGGGGGTCTCTCCCAAGAGAGCCTGGAGCAGGGGCTTCCAGGCACGACACGAGCAAGAATCCCTCCGGGCCAGGGGCGCAGGGTCCTGAGGCCCCGAGCAGAGCCGGGCACGGAGGCACTGCCCCCCCCCCGAGGCTGGGCAGAGGCGGCAGTGCCACCCTGGTCCCGCCAACTGACGGGAGCGTTTGGATCAGGCTCTGAGCTTGGGGCTGGCCAGAGCTTGGGGGATGCTGCTGTGGCCCGACCCCCAGTACTCCGCGGGGCTATCCCCGGCCCCCTACCACGCCGCCGGGCTCCAGGATACCAGAGGGACACTTGGCCCGGCCTGGCAGCGGGCGTGGGCAAGCCCAGCTCGCAGGGCCAGCCACGCTCATCTGCAGCCCCCCAGCTGTCAGAGCCGGGCAGTGAGCCACGCCAGCCACCCTGTTTAGACGGTGGCATCAAGGCCCAGGAGGGGCACCTGCCCACGGTCACCCCCAGCCCCTGGCTCAGACCTGACAGGGTCAGGATCTGTGTTTCCCAGAGACGTCTAGGGCTCCGTGCATTCCCGAGGGTCCCTACGCCCCACCCTCCCGTGAGCCACCCTGCTTCTCGGGGTCTCCCAAGCTGGGACAACTGCCCAGAAAATTCCCAGCATGCTGCAGAATGCGAGGTGGGGCGGGGAGTTACTGCCTAAACAGGCGATGGGGCCACCCAGCCCCGGGGAGCTCTCAAAGAGCGAGGTTTCGGGGTGCTGCGGGACCCCAGGGCTCTGAGAGGGAGGCTGTAGCGCGTGTCAGCCGGAGTGTGAGGGGGCCGGCAGGGGCCCTCTCGGGGAGACCCTGGCCCCTGTGACACGGTCTCTGGAGGGCCTGGCCCACCCCCACCCCCGACAGCGGGCGACACCCAGCACGGAGCAGGGCCGAGGGCGCGGGGAGGCGGGGCGCCTACCTGCCTTCTCCCTGATGCCGGCCCAGTCCTCGTAGCTGTCGATGTGCTCCTTGAGCCGCGCGCAGAGCCGCACGTTGCCCACGTAGTCCAGCAGGACGTCGATGATGGGCCCCGCCCAGCGGCTCACCTCGGGCGCCGACAGGATCTCGCAGAACTGCAAGAGTCACCGAGCACGGGAGCAGGGTCGGACGGGGCGGGGCCGAGTCCTCGACAGCCCCGCCCCCGCCCGCACGTCCCTCTCTCCCTCAAATCTCCTCCCCAGGAGCGAGGGGGGCGACTCGGCCAGGCCCCTCTCAGCCCCCTTGTCTGTCCCCGGGCCGGGAGCGAGACTTGCACCAGTAGGTGGCATGGGGAGGGGGGGACGGCCTGCAGCCACCGCCCACGTCCAGACAGGCGCGGGGGCTTCTAGCTGCCTCAGCTTGTCTGCTGCTTGGCTGGGACTTTTATCTTGGGTGTTACGGGTCACCCCTCGGGTGCTCAGGGGCGGCTCCTGGTTCCATACTCAGAAGTTTCGGGGCATCTAGGTGCGGGCGGCTTGGCTAGCCAGTGGCAGGCAGGACCCTGGACTGTCCCTCCGGCACTCAAACTGTCCTCCCTTCCTCCCTCCCTTCCTTCCTTCCTCTCCCCTCCCTTCCTCTCTCCTTCCTTCCTCTCCCCTCCCTTCCTCTCTTCTTCCTTCCTTTCCTTCTTTTCTCCCTCCTTCCTTCCTTTCTCCTCTTTCCTTCCTCCGTTCCTTCCTTCCTCCTTCCTGCCTTCTTTTCCCTCCGTTTCATCTTCCTTCATTTCTTCCTTCCTTTTTTCCTTTCTCCCTTCCTTTCTCCTTCTTTCTTTTCTTTCTCCCTTTCTCCTTCTTTCCTTTTTTCCTTTCTCCTTCTTCCTCCCTCCCTTCCTTCTTCCTTCCTTCCCACACCCCGTGGTGCTCAGGACCTAACCCCGGTGTCCACTGCCGCGTGCTGAGCTGGGCCTGAGCTTCCTGCGAGCCGAGCGCGCGCTGGGGGTCTCACTGCCTTTCAGAGCCGCGCCCAGAGGCAGGTCCTGCCAATGGCTCCGTCTTTCCTTTTCACTTCTGTCTAGTTTTGCTTTGGGGTGGCCACAGCCTGTGCTAGAGGCTGTTCCCCATGGCTGCTCGCGCGGGCAAACCCTCCTTCCACCCTTTCAGTTCTCTCCTACGCTGATCTCCTGCACCACCCTCCTCACACCTCCCCTGCCCAGGTTGGGGGCTACAGATGGAGTCATTCATACCTACCCCCAGGTCTGGCTGCATCTAAAGCGCGCAGGTCCACACACTGCCCGCCCGAGCTAGTCTACACTGTCTGCAAAGGGCGATTCACCCCACACACACACCCCGCCCCGATCGTGTCCACACCGCTGCCCGGTGCGCACCTGCACCGCGCCGGGCGCCTTGGCGTCGGCCGGGGGCGCGTCGTTGAACCTGTTGGCGCGCTGCGGGGCGGGCGGGTGCGGGCCGGTGCCGTAGAGGCAGGAGAAGCAGGGCTCGCCGTCGCAGCCCTGGTCCATGAGGAACTTGAGCAGCGACAGGCACTTGGTGGCGAACATGATGGTGGCGGGGAAGGCGGTGGGGTGCGTGGCGATGCGCGCGTCGATGTCGGCGCCGTGGGCCAGCAGCAGGCGCACGGTGCGCAGGCAGCCGCGGCGCACGGCCACGAGCAGGGGGCTGATGACGTCGCGGTTGGGGTCGGCGCCGGCGCGCAGCAGCAGCTCGGCGGCGTGCACGTTGTTGTTGATGACGGCGAAGTAGAGCGCGGAGCTGCGGCGGTCCTCGTAGAGGCGCGCGCGCTCGGGGCTCAGCGGCGCGTTGGCGTCGTAGCGCGCGCCCAGCAGCGCCTCCAGCACGGCGTCGTGGTTGCGCTCGGCCGCCAGGTGCAGCGGGCTGATGCCGCTGCGGCGCACGCGCGTGCGGCTGGTCACGGGCAGCAGCATCTGCACGATCCTGCGGGCGGCGGGGCCGGGCGCGTGGGTCAGCCTCCCTCCGCGCGCGGACCCCGGGGAAGCCTAGGTCTCCCTCCCTCCCGCCCGCCCCACACCCTGTTAGTGCCTGAAACACCCCGCCACCCAGGTTGGAGGGGCTTACAGATGGAGTCATGCATACCTCCGCCCGGGTCTGGCTGCATCTAAAGCGCGCGGGTCCACGCACCGCCCGCCCGAGCTAGTCTACACGGCCTCCCTCCTTCTCCAAACTGAAGCTCCTCCGAGGGCTTCCAAACACCCAGAGCCACGTACATAGACAACAGCGGGTGCAGGGGGTCCCCAGGTCCCAAGCAGGAACCCCTGTTCCTCCAAAGTCTGACTCCGCAAGTGCCCAGCCGGAATGCCACGCACCGCGCTTCAGGAATCTCGCTGGCTTCTCCTCTCCTTTGTGTGTGTGTGTGTGTGTGTTGTTCTGTTTGGGGGCCACACCTGAGGGTGCTCAGGGCTTACTCCTGACTCAGTGCTCAAGGGTCACTGCTGATGCTCTCGGATTGCTGGGGCGTGGTCGGGGGACCATCTAGGATGTCGGGGATCCAACCTGGGTCAGCCGCGTGCCGGCAAGCTCCCTACCCGCTGTCCTATCACTCCAGCCCTCGCTGACTTCTTTCAAGTTCACAACTGCTGTCCACGGCCTATTCGGTTATCTGGACACATCACTGCAGTGGCCCAGACCCAGGAAATGCCCACGCTACTCTCTGGAGCGATGGAGTTTGGAGCCGTATGGTGCCTGCCTAGATGGGATAAGGGGTGGGGGGAGGGAGAAACGTAGCCTTATCTAAGCCCCTGCCCGTGTACTCCAAGACGCCATAGACTTTACTCCATCATTCAGTTTCATCTTTACTACAGCCCTTAGTATAGGCCTCATCCTTCCCATTTTGCAGAGGGGGAAAACCGAGTCTCACACAGGCTAAGGGGTGGAGCTGCCCTGGGATTTGGGTGGGGTTGCTGGATCCTGGGGCACAAGTGGGTGCAGGTGTTACGGGCCACAGCCTCCCCTCTCCTGTGACTCACTCCCAGCCCCCTGCCTCTGCTCTGGGATGCTCCCGGTGCCCTGCCAAGGGAACTCCTGCGAACCGCTTTCTGCCCCTCATCCTGAGTCCTCACTGTAGCTGACCCGGGTGGGGCTCCCTGCGGGGGGGATAGGAGGGTGCTCGCTTCTCCGTGCCATCCCGAGGGCGTGGGCCCTGAGCCCAAAGATGCACAGCCAGGAAGGGCGGCACCAGGCCTTGAACCCCGGCTGCCTGGGCCCCCGGGTACAGGTCACCCTGGAGCAACCCCACCAGGGGGACGGTCTCCGGGGCTCGCCTGGCCCCGGTGTGTCCATCTGCCTGCGGGATGCCACCTCCCCAGCGTGGCCCAAGGCCTTCCTTTACCCGCAGGACCAGCGGTGAAGCAGTCGCCGTGGTCACAGAGCAGATCTGGGGGGCGGGACCCCAGCACCAGCCCTGGCCTCTGCCTTCTCCCCACAGGCCCTGACCACCCGCGAGAACCATTTCCAGCCGCTGCCCTGGTTCCGAGGCCAACCCCGCTGAACCCCGCCTGACTGCACACGAGGCCTCCTGGCCCAGGCAGGGGGCAGGCTGGGGCGGGGGGGGGCGGGGGGGCGGTGGGCGTGGGCGTGGGCAGGCAGTGCCCCAGGCCTGTCCCCGCGCCTCACCTCTTCCTGGCACGCGCACCAGCTGGAGACCCCACGCGGTGGCCTCCCGCTAGCACCCCACGGAAGGGCGCGTCCCTGCCAGTGGTGCGGTGTTTGTCTAAAACCGGCCTCTCCGCCCTCGAAAGGAAATTCACACACCCGGGAGGCTAATTGCCTCCTAATTTCTATTTGTGCAGGAACAGGAGGTTCTGACCTCGCTCCACAAAGGTGCCGGTCAAAGGCAGGGCTGGGCCTCTCTCTGGACCTCAGCCACCGTCTCGAACTGCTCTCCGACCACCCTGAACAGGCCCGAGTCCGGCAGGGCAGGAGGGGCCTGGCCAGCTGGTCTCCTGGAGCCCCGGTGAGCCCAGGGAAAGTGGGGAAAATGTGGGCAGAACCTGGCTGTGCCAAGGATCCCAGAAGGAAAGCTTTAAAACGTCAAGAGCATTGTCTGAGGGTCGTCCCTGTGCCGATCTGAAAGTCCACACGGAGACCAGCTGGTCTGCGGCGAGGAATTCTAGCCAGCCCATCTGACAGAGGGTAAAACTGAGGCCCAAGCTGGAGGTTGATGGCGGAGCCAGAGCAGAGCATCGACGGCCAGTACACCCAGGCCAGACCTCGCTGCGCTACCTCACACTGTGTGGAAGGGCTGGCGGGGTCCCCACAGTGCTGGGCCATCTCGGGCAGAGCGCTCAACCTCTCTGAACCACCCGGCAGCAGAGAGCAGTGCATCCCAGCGAGGACAGCAGTGACCGTCCTGCACCAGAGGCCTGGCTGGGATGTGGCTCAGGGCTGACCGCGCCGGGCTCTGGTCTAAGCGCCTCACCCCCTTCACTGGACCCCCGGGCGGGCCAAGGAGCTGAGGGGTCACCGGGCTCATGGAGGCTGGCACAGGCCGGCTCATGAACACCCAGCACGGCTGGGCAGCCCCGCCCGCCACGGACCAGCGTCCTAACTGTCACTGAGCTGCTGCGCGGCTGCAAGCAGGGGGGCCCGGCCGGGCTGGCCGATGGCCCTCACTGTCCTGGGGGAGCTGCACCTCAGGCATCACAGCGGGAAGCCCGCCACGGAGGGGGGCGCCGTGTGTGTGTGTGTGTGTGTGTGCGTGCGTGTGTGCATGCATGTACATGTGTGCGTGTGTGGGGGCAAGAATGCAAGTGTGTGCATGTGCATGCATGTACATGTGTGCATGTGGGGGGCAAGCATGCAACTGTATGCATGTGCATGTGTGTACATGTGTGCATGCATGTGCATGTGTGCATGCATGGGGGCAAGTATGCAAGTGTGTGCACGTGCATGTATGTACATGTGTCCATGTGTGCACATGTGTGGGCAAGCATGTGTGCATATGTGCGTACATGTATGTATGTGCATGTGTGTGTGTGCATACACTGTGTGTGTGTGCCAGTATGGGTGTGCTTGTGTGTGCAGGCATTATGTGTATGTGCATGTGTCGACTTGTGCACGTGTGTATGTTTGTGTGTCCCCAGGGTGTCGACCTCTACTCTGAGCCCATGGGATGCCCATGTTAGTGCCCGCAGTCTCCAGTGGTGCCGAGTCCGCCCACAGGAAGGTGGGGAGAGACGCTGGGCGCGGGGGCCAGAGCTGCCCTCGGTGAGGAGGACTCGGGCTCTCAGCGCCCCCTGTAGTCCGCTCCTGGCTTGCCGAAGGGGACACAGGTGTGGGGGAGGGGGCTGAGGGCCCCCAGGACAGCCCAGGGTCCCAGGCCTCGCTCCACAGAGCACGCTGTCCCCAGCGTCCCCCTGGAAGACGCGGGCACCGGGACTCCCCCTGCGGGCGGGTGGGGAAGGGCCCCGTCTGCAGGGACACGCACTGGTTTTCCAGGCCGTCCTGAGCACGACTTCCATCTCCCGCCACTGACTCGCTGGAGACGGTGTCCGCAAGCACCTCTGGATGTGATGCGTTTCAACAGGACCCTTCCCGCCCCGGCTTTAGGTCAGCCCAGGGAAGGAAGATAAGGGTGAACCACACAGGGAAGTGAGTATTCTAAAGCCCGGGCCAGTGTGGCCTGAAACGCCCCTTCCTCAATACATCGGACATAAACCTCTGGAAACTCCCGATCTATTTTCTGGGGGCTGGGGGGAGGTTGTATGAATGAAGCAAACCAAGAAGCGTGGCCTGTGGGCCAGAGAGATTTACGGTGGGGGGAGGAGGGCGGCCTTGCCCACAGTGCCCAATCCTGCTTCAATGCCTGGCACCAGAGACAGTCCCGGAGCCCCAGGAGTGAGCACAGAGTCCTGAGCACTGTCGGGTGTGGCCTGACCACCACCCCCACCCCACGCCCTAACGCAGGTGACTGCAGAGAGGTGGGGAGAATGGAGAATGGGGCACAGGGGCGGGGCGGCCCGGGGCCAGACCCTCCCCTCTCTCTCCCTCTCTGCACCACGGTGCTCTCTGTGCCGGCTGACGGGGGAGTGGAGACGTTCCCCACCTCCCACCCCAGGGCCTGGCCCAGCACGCTCTGTCCCCTCAAGGGTCCCCCCAGCCAGAGGAAGATGATTCCTTGCTGTGTTTGTGTTCGTTGTGTTGACTGGCTGGGGGACCACACCCAGCGATGCTCAGGGGTCAGTCCTGGCTGGGCACTCAGGGCTCATTCCTGCCTGTGCTCAGGGGACCCTTAGGGGATGCCGGGAACAGGGCCCAGGTCGGCCACATGCCAGGCCGGCACTGTGGCCGCTCTGGCACTATCGCCCACGCGTGGAGCCGGGAGTGGCTGCTCTCCGACGTGCAGTGCAGGCTGGCGAACACGCGTTTCTCTCGGCTCCCTGGGGAGGACCGCCCCCTCGCCACCCCGCTGCTCCCCATCCCGGGGTGGGGGGCGGGGGGCGGCGGGGCGGGCGCTGACCTGTCACTGCCCTTCTTGGCGGCCACGTGCAGCGGGAGCATGCCGTCCTTGTTGGCCTTGTTGGCGTCGGCGCCCTGGGACAGCAGGAAGGAGACCACCTCCTCGTGCTCGTTCTTGCAGGCCTCGTAGAGGGCCGAGGCGCTGTCGCTGGCCTGCGTGTTGATGTCAGCCCCTGGCCAGGAGAGGCGGATGGCGAGCGTCAGCATGGCCACCGTCCCGCCTCGGAGGTCGTGCCCAGCCCCGCATGTGTTAAAGCAGATCCCGAGAACGCAGGAGCACCCGCTCCCTGCTGGGCACGGAGGCCCGGGGCCCTGCCCTCAGAGGACTGGTGCAGAATGCAGTAGATGCTCAGTAAACGCCACAATTCAACCCCCCTGGTCTGCTGGCAGAGGCCCTGGACGACAGTCTGATGGCAGAAGCCATCCCGGCAACGTCCCCCCCACACCCCGCCACCCCCAACTGGGGTTGCTGTAAGAGCAGCCTGTGACAGTGACAGGGAAGAGCCACTGCCGGCCGGGTGCTGTGTGCCCCCAGGGCAGAGAGAAGGAACGCCTGAGAGCCCCCCAGTCAAAAGGGGGCCCTTGGGTGGGGTGGGGGCCCCCTGGGCGGGCGGAGTCAGCGCCCTGACCAAGGACCCGCAGGGCGCCCTCACCCTTCCGTGCATGCACCAGCACCCAGACGACGGCCACACGGCCCGCCTCTGAGAGAGGCGCTGCCTCAGCCCGTCTGCGTGGCCGGGGGCCAGTGGCCCCGCCAACCCACCTCTCCTGGACGGAGGCCCCCGCCCCGGGGACCGAGGGCTCCGCGCCACGCCCGCCGCCTCGCAGCCCGGCCCGCCAGCAGAGACGTTTTTGCTCACGTAAGAAAAATATTTGGCTTTGAAAGTGGCTTCAGCCCACTAGGGGACTGACCCACTTGGTGTCGGCTGGTCGGCAGGGCTGGGGGGGGCAGGGCTGGGCTGCGCCAGCCGCCAGCCGCTTCCCTCGCCCGCTGGGCCCCCCACCCTCCGCCCCGCCTCCCTGTCTGGGCCCCCAGGGCCTGGCCTCTGCCCCTTTGTTCTCCCCCGGCCCCCCAGATTCTGCCCTGGGCTCTGTTTTCCCAACTGTCCGGCCACGTGCTGAGTCAGAGCTTGCTGACCTGGGCAGAGCCCCGCGGCCGTCATTTGTGAGCCTGGGGTGCAAGGCCAAGTGCAGAGAGGGAGCCAGCCTCCCTGGGGGCCCAGTCTCCTGCCCTTGTACAGACAGGCTGACACACCCTCCGCCTCAGGGCCACAGCAGACCCCACCCCCACCCCGGGCCTGTCTGGGCTGTGTCCAGGGAGACCCAGACCCTCGACAGCCCTCCCAGGCCAGCCCCAGGCCCGTGCGGCCAGGGGCGGTCACCCTCCACCCCCCTCCCCGCCCTGGCAGGAGAGAAGTCAAGGGCATGCTTGGGAGAACTCGGAAGAGAAAGTGCTTTTATTGGGGTGGGGAGACTGGGGCCACTTCTGACTCAGTGCTCAGGGCCACTCCTGACTCAGTGCTCAGGGGCCACTCCTGGCTCTGTGCTCAGGGGCCACTCCTGACTCAGTGCTCAAGGACCATTCCTGATGGTGCTCAGGGGCCACTCCTGACTCAGTGCTCAGGGGCCACTCCTGACTCAGTGCTCAAGGACCATTCCTGATGGTGCTCAGGGCCACTCCTGACTCAGTGCTCAGGGGCCACTCCTGACTCAGTGCTCAAGGACCATTCCTGATGGTGCTCAGGGGCCACTCCTGACTCAGTGCTCAGGGGCCACTCCTGATGGTGCTCAGGGGACACTCCTGACTCAGTGCTCAGGGGCCGCTCCTGATGGTGCTCGGGGCCCCTCTGGGGTGCTGTGGATCGAGCTCCCAGGGCCAACCACGTGCACGGCAAGTGCTTTAACCCCTGTTCTGTCTCTCCAGCCCCCACCCAAAGTCTGTGCTGAGGCTGGGGCACTTTCTGGGCCCCTCACGGGTGACTGAAGGGGTCTCATCGGCCAAGAGGACCAAGGCCAGACCCAAGCGGGGGGGACCTCGGGCTCACACTGTCCCTTCCTGTGCCTCGGCCTCACCCCCGAGAGGATGGATGAAGGGGCCGAGGGACCGCCTGGGTTTCCTCTGGCCCTTGAAGGATGACACGGTCGGGGGAGGGGAGAGGCTCGGCGGTGCCAGGGGGACCCAGAGCTCGGCCTTGTCTGCTGCCGGCTACGTGGCCGTGGCCCCGCGACTTCCCCTCCCGGGTCTCCGACTCCCGGATCGGAAGGCGAGACCGTGGGCTCGGTCCTGGGGCGGACGGAAGGGGACACCACCCCCCTCCTGTCTGCTCGCGGTGGGGGGCGGGGTCTGGAGGGGCGGACCCTGGAGGGGCGGGGCCTGGAGGGGCGGGACCCCTCTGGAGGGCAGCCCCGGGCGCGTGGCCCGACTCACCGTGCTTGGCCAGGAACCGCAGCGCCTCCAGCTGCCCGCTCTGCGCGGCCACGAACAGCGGGGTGATGCCGTAGGCGTTCTTGGCCTCCACCTTGGCGCCGCCGCCCACCAGGATGTCCATCACCTCCAGGTCGTTGCGGGACACGGACTCGTGCAGCGCCGTCCAGCCGCGGTTGCAGCGGTGGTTGGTGTCCGCGTTGTACTGGACCAGGAGCCTGACCGCCTCCGCGTTCTTGCACTCGCAGGCTGGGCGGGGGGCACGGGCGGTGAGCACGGGGGCGGGGAGCACCGGGGCCGCCCGCCCGCGCCTTGGCCCGCCGCTGGCTCTGCGCCGAGGGCCACGCGGTGCTGGGCCCACCTGACCGATCCCCGTGGCAGAAGCGCTCGCGTGGGCGGGAACGCGGGCTCTGTGCCGGCTCTGCCCGGCGGCGCTCAGCTGTGGGCACGCTACACGCGGGCAGCGGCAGCGCACGTGGGACGCTCTGGGCTCGGGAGGACCCCGGAGCCCCCCAGGATGTCCGGGCCGCCGGCTGCTCAGCCCTTTCTCAGATGGGGGTAACGAGGCCACAGCGCAGGGCCCTGAAGGCACCCCTGCCCCCTGCACGCACCCAGGTGTGATTCCAGCACCCTGAGCACTGCTGGGTGCAGGCCCCACGGCAGCACCACGCACGCCCTTGGGACTGTGGCCACTCGGCCGAGAATCGTCCCAACAGCACCACTCGGGGACATCGCGTGTCCCGAGGAGGTTCAGTGACCTGCCCCGGGGCTCCCCAGATGGCAAGTGGCAGAACTGGAACTTGCTTCTCTGTTCCAGGGGAGTCCAGGGGAGCAAGGTCAGAGGTCCAAGAAGAAAGCATCATCGCTCCCTCCCCCCCCCCCCCGCCCCAGAGCAACCTTGAACCCTGGCTCTGACATACCTCCTGACACAGCTAAGCCCCTCTTCTTGGCCCGTTCAAACCTCTACCCCCCCCCTTTATTTTTGTTCAGTTTGGGGGCCACACCCAGTAGTGCTCAGTGCTGGCTCCTGGTTCTGTGCTCAGGGTTGACTCCTGGTTCTGTGCTCAGAGCTGGTTCCTGGCTCTGTGCTCGGGGGATGACTCCTGGCTCTGTGCTCAGGACTCGCTCCTGGCCCTGTCCTTAGTGCTCACCCCTGGTGGAGCTCAGGGGACCATATGCAACTCGTGGTCCCACCCTGGATCCGTGGCTTACAAAGCAAGTGCCCTCCGTGCTGTTCCGGCCCCCAAACCTTCCTTTCCAGCCTCTTCTCTCTCTCTCTCCACCCCCAAAGCACCCTTTATTCCGCGCAGTTACCAACAGGGAGATGAGGCCTCTGTCCAGTTTGCCCCCCAGCCCCGGAAGTATCTCTGGGCCTGTTTGGGGGGGTGACAGGAAGAGAGGGGGGGCACCTCTCCCAGCACCGAGCCCATCTCTTCTCCCGAGCCTTGGATCCCCCTGAAAAGCTCCCCGAGATGGTGCCAGGAAGCCGCGTGGAAAGTTCCGGCCCTGCGCTGGACACGCGGAGGACAGGGCTGGCCCAGGCACCAGCCTTGGCTGTGACCGTCCTGGTCCCCACAGTGGTCCTGGCTCAGGCCTCCAGGCTCCGGGGGTGGACACTGGCTACCAGCTACCCAGTTTCTGCCACCACGGACCGTCCCGGGTCCCGGAGCCCTGGGTCGTGGGGGCTCTGCCCCTCTGCCGGGTGAAAGGCCCAAAGCCGGGCGCTTCTTCCACACGCGGGCCCCGAGTGCTGCAGCACAGTCGCTCGAGGCTGCTCCTAGCCCCGGAAAACTAGGTGCTCCCAGCCTCGTCCGTCAGGGGACCAGGAGCAGAGCCCGGCACGCAGGGCACTGAGTGCCGGCAGTCTGCTCGTCAGCGTTTTGTGTCTGTGCCTTTGGTTCTAGAAATGTCCCGGGCCCTCCTGCCACGCTGCCCGGGGACCCCAAGGGTCCAGCCTGGGCCTCTCACATCCCGAGCACTTGCTGCGCCCCCTGAGCCGTGTCCTGGCTCCGCAACACTTCGGATTCTGAGTCCCGCCCTACTCAGTACTGGGTGAGCCAGGCATCTCTGTCCCCCCCGCTGCCTGGCCTCCGAGTATGCTGTTCCCTCTGCTTGTGCAGCTGGTGGGTGACCCCTGGCCAGGGCCCCGCTCCTGCGGGCACCCACCCCCTACTTCCGGCCCCTCCCACTGCCCCTCGATGCTGGTCACTAGCTGCCCCGTGTGCTCCGGGACTCTCCGGAAACGCTCAGGAAGCCGTGATCCCACCCCCTACTGCATCCCCGCGAAGCCCCCCAGTGGGCGGAGCTGTGGGCGGGGCTCCCCGTCTCTGGGCCACGCCCCCTCACCTTTATAAAGGGGCGTCTCCCGGCTCTTGTTGGAGATGTCCGGCTCGGCCCCCGCCTGGAGCAAGCACAGGAGACAGTCCAGGTGGCCCCTGCACGTGGCCAGGTAAAGGGCCGTTTCCTCCTGCAGGGTCCGCTGGTCCAGGGCCGCCGGGTAAGCTGGCCAGGACAGGGGAGGAGACTCAGGGACAGGAAGTCCCACCCCGTGTCCCAGGACGGAGCCAGGTGGCTTCTAAAACGTCCCAGCTGAACTGAAGTCGGCTTCCTCTTGGCCCTGGACTCTGTCTTTCATGAGGCTCTCTAAGCCTCCCGTCCAGAGGCATCCAGCGCCAATGCTACCTCCTCCAGGAAGCCTTCCTAGGTTGAGGCCCACCTTTCAGAATGAACCTTCCCTGACCTCCTGCAGCTCCACCTCAAGCTCCTCTTTCTACCCTGGCACCGATGTTCTGCCCAGAGCTGTGCTACTGGGGGCGGGGGGCAGAGAATAAGCGATAACTGGGGGGGGAGGGAGCACCAGGAGGGGAGGAAGGGGGCTCAGTCGTCTGACTTGGGCGTAGCAGAAGCTCCTGCCGGTTTACCCAGGGTCTGACAGTTGTCAGGAACAGTCTGGGTGGGGCACGGCGCAGCTGTGCCAATCTCCACAACAAATCAGTCTTTGGAACATTCTGGAACAAGCTGGCAAGGACCTTCCCGAAAGTCCTGCCTCCCTCATTCTGGTTCTAGGAACTCGGCTGTCCTGCCCTGGGTCCTGGGGGGGCGACTGGCGGCCCGAGGGGGGGTTTCACTCCTCGACTAGGGCAAGGGGCGTGGCCTCCCCCCTCTCCCCTGCCCTGCCCTCTTCCTTCCCTCCCCCCTCCCCGCCCCCCCTCCCCGCCCCGCACTCACCCCTCTGCAGGGCCAGCAGGCAGGCGGCCTGGCCGTAGTAGGCCGCCTCGTGCAGGGGCAGCCAGCCGTCGGGGTTGGGCTCGGCCAGGTTCCTGCCCGCCCTGATCATGGCCTTCAGGGCCTCCTCGTCGCCCTCCCTGATGGCCTTCAGCACGGGGTCCACGGGCCTGCGGGGGCAGAGCAGGCCCTGCGGCCAGTGTCTCCTCCCTCGGACGCCCAGCCCCCGCCCGGCTGCAGTCTCTGCCCAGGGCAGCCCCCCCCCCCCCGCTCTGGTGCGTGCTGGGGGTCCCCACGGCAGCGCCCAGCGCCCAGCTTCGTGCCGGCTATCCTGGGCTTCGTGAGTATTTGCTGCATGACAGAGAGACGGTGGGGACAGGGGGCGGGGCGGGGGGACAGGGACAGAGGCAGGGGGATGCAGACACAGGCGGAGGGGGGCAGGGACGGAGGAGGTGGAGAGAAGGGGGTGGGAAAGGGAGAGAGGGAGGGAGCGAGGGGCAAGGAGGGGGGGAGAAGGGGAGGGGGGAGAAGGGGAGAGAGGGAGAGAGGGGAGAGGAGAGGAGAGGAGAGGAGAGGGGAGGGGAGGGGAGGGAAGGGGAGGGGAGGGGAGGGGAGGGGAGGGGAGGGGAGGAGAGGAGAGGAGAGGAGAGGAGAGGAGAGGAGAGGGAGCCGTGAGGAGCGGTCACTGCCCGTCCTTCCGGCCGCATCGCTGCATCTTCCTCTCCTCGGCTTTGCACGGTGTCCCCCAGTGGCTCCTTTGGGCATTTGGAGGCTCATCGGAGCCAGTGTGGGGCCCCGGTCCAGCCTGGCCACTGCCCAGGACTCCTGTGGACAGCTCTGGACTCGGGCGTTGCCCGCGGGGAAGGGCCCTGAGCGGCCATCCCGAGCCCTCACGGGGGTCCTGTCGCGCAGGGCTCCTCGTTCGTGCTGGAGGGGTCGGGGGCGTCTGTCTCGGGGGCTTGGGGCCCTGGGAGAGTGGGACTGGGCCTTGGGGGCCTGTGTCCCCAGGGTGGACGCGCTCAGCTCCAGAGAGCAGGCCCGGCCCCCAGCCCGGGGTGGAACTGGGCAGAGCAAGATTCTGACGGTCAGAGAGACAACGGGTCAAAGGGAAGGAGACGGCCCCGGCTCATTCGAGTCCCTTCATTCATTCATTCATTCATTCATTCATTCATTGTGAGACGCTCTCTGCTGAGCGTCCCAGCCCTCTCCTGGAAAGGCTCTGCCCGCCTGGGCCCATTTGCCAGGTAGAAAGAGTGAGGCTGGAGGCAGCCTGGTGCCCTCGTGCCAGCCCTGAGAGGCTACAGGACCAGCCTTTCTCCCCTCCCGCTGCCTCCTCCCTCCGGCCCTGACTTCCTCTGCCTCCGTCTCCGGTTATTAATAGCACCGAGCACAGAGCCGTGAGGCGCCGAGCAGCAGCGCCCGGCTCAGCGGCCAGATAAGCCCGAATCCCTGTCAGCGCCGTCACGGCCACCTTGCCGCGTCCCTCCAGGAGCCCCGGCAGCCAGGACGGTACGTGCCACACCTCGGCCACGGGCGGGAGAGGCAGGGAAGGGGGCTGGCTGTGCCTCGGGGAGGGGCAGGTTCCCCAAACACACACACACACACACACACACACACACGAACACACACACACACACATGAACACACACACACACACACACGCACGCACACATGAACAGACACACACACACTGACAGATACACACACAAGGACAGACACACACACACATACACACACTCGAACAGACACACACACTGACACACGCATGCACACACACATACACACACATGCACACATGAACAGACACATACACACACACACAAGGACAGACACACGCACACATACACATACACACACGCGAACAGACACACACACACTGACAGACACACACACATACTGACAGACACACACGGACAGACACATACACACACATATACATACACACATGGACACATACACGCGAACAGACACACATTGACACACACACGCATGCACACACACATATACACACATGGACAGACACACATACACACACGGACAGACACACACACACTGACAGACACACACGCACACACACACATATGCACATGCACACACACACACCCTTCCTTGTCCCGAGGGTGGGAGGGGAGGGCTCCTGGGGGCTCAGGTGCCCAGAGACCAAGCAGCCGGGGGGGGGGGGGTGGTGCGGGGCCCCTCGGGTCTCTGATCTGCAAGCCCAGAGGGACGGGCACAGGACAGGGACCCTGATTCCCACCGTGCCCAGCATGGAGGGTCCCCCAGGAGCCCCCCGGAGCAGGAGCCCCTGCTCGAAGGTGCTGGCGGGACATGCAACACCCGGGCTCACGGCCTCGCCTGGGCCAGGCACCGCGCCGGAAATAGGGGCTCCGGGGGGGGGAGGTGTCTCTGGTGCCCACCGGGAGCAGTGGAGGCAGGGAACAGGGACAGCACAGAGCGACCCCAGGGCCCCCACCCCGCCCCCCCATGCCGGGCAGACAGAGCATCTCGGGGCAGCCACAGACGCACCCTCGGACGGTGGGGAAACTGAGGCTGGCAGACGCGGCCCACTCCTCGGCCTCGGCCAGGCTTGGGGCTCCTGGAGCCTCCTCCCCCCTCTCCTTTGCCGGTCCCCCGACTCCCGAGTGCACGGGCTGCCCCCACGCCTGGGCATCTGGGCCCGGTGACAGCACGGCCGGGACCCCGAGGCTCGCTGGGAGAAGCAGCTGCGTCTCCGGGGGAGGGCGCCCCCCCCCCCCGGCCGGCCCCCCTGCTGGGCTGTGGCCTGCTTCCTTCCCACCCTCACGCGCCCCCCCGCCCCCGCCCCGGCCAGGCCAGCCCCCTTGGCTGCTCTCGGGGCCCGGGGTCACTTACGCCAGCTGGGAGGTCTTGCTGTTCTTATACTTCTGCAGGACCCCTTGGAACAAGCCCAGCGGGGCTGCGGCCGGGGGGCTCTGGCGGTCGGGCGGCGCGGGGGACCTGGAGGGCGTGGAGCAGGAGTGGAAGAGGGAGAAGTACTCTGCATAGGAGAAGCGGGTCATGGCCGGCGGCGGGCGCGGGCAGGCGGAGAGAGCCTGGCGGGCCGGGCTCCGACCCAGAGCAGATGGCCCCCGGGCCCGGCCGCTGGACACAGCTGCTGTGTCTCCGGATTATTTTTGGCCCTTGGAGGAAGCCCTGGGAGATTTCTATGACCATATAAGACAACAATGAGGCTACCCTCGCCCCCACCCGGGCCCCCTCCCCAGCCTGCCGGGCTCCCGGCGGCAAGGGGGC
The DNA here is from genome assembly GCF_027595985.1 of Sorex araneus. Classification (NCBI taxonomy): domain Eukaryota; kingdom Metazoa; phylum Chordata; class Mammalia; order Eulipotyphla; family Soricidae; genus Sorex; species Sorex araneus. The sequence goes on along the minus strand of NC_073304.1, from coordinate 8,161,441 downwards.
AAGGTGACCTTCTTCCTGCAGGGGCGCCGCAAGTGGCCTGCCGCAGGTCTCGGAGGGACGGGGCTGCCCCCCCTTCCGGGGCCGGCCGCGCTGGGCTCCAACAGCAGGGCAGGAGGCTGGGGGGGAGGACGAGGAAGAGGGGGCGAAGTCCGGATGCCCAGCCCACCTGTGGCCCATGAGGGGTCAGACTGGGGGCCCAGGACACAGAGAGAGGTGACGGGAAAGGTGCTGCCTCGGTGGGCGGGAGGGGCAGCAGGGAGGGGCAGGTGCCCTGGGCTCAGCCGCACTGGCAGGGCCTTCCTCCTCCTCTGCTTCCTCCTCCTCCTCCTCTTCCTCCTCCTCCTCCTCCTCCTCCTCCTCTGCTTCCTCCTCTTCTGCTTCCTCCTCCTCCTCCTCCTCCTCCTCTGCTTCCTCCTCTTCTACCTCTTTCTCCTCCTCCTCCTCCTCTTCCTCCTTCTCTTCCTTCTCCTCTTCTCTTCTACTTCTTTCTCCTCCTCCTCCTCCTCTTCCTCCTTCTCTTCCTTCTCCTCTTCTCTTCTACTTCTTTCTCCTCCTCCTCCTCCTCTTCCTCCTTCTCTTCCTTCTCCTCTTCTCTTCTACTTCTTTCTCCTCCTCTTCCTCCTCTTCCTCCTTCTCTTCCTTCTCCTCCTCTTTCTCTTCTTCTACCTCTTTCTCCTCCTCCTCCTCCTCTTGCTCCTCCTCCTCCCCCTCTTCCTCCTCCCCCTCTTCCTCCTCCTCCTCCTCCAACCCCCACCAGCCAGCAGGTCCCCATGACGGGGCATGCGGTCACAGGTGCCCCCGGAGCAGGAGCTGTGGGCGTGAGTTTCCAGGGCGCCCTGGAGCGGCCTCTGCCCCGCACCCACCACTTCCTCCCCTAGAGCCCCACAAGGCGGGCACGCAGGCTCCCAGCTCCGCGGGCCTCGGGGCCTTTGCAGAACCCCACGAGAGTCCATGAGACCCCGGCCCGCCGCCCCTCCCCCGGCCCTCCCCATGGCTCCTGCCCCCACTCCTGTCTCCGTGTGATGCCGGGGTCCCAGCTGCCCCCAGGTGGCTGGTCCCAGGGGCCTGCGTCCAGCGAGGGAGAGCTGGCCAGGCCACTGCACTGGCCTCTAAGGCGCTTTCTCTGGGGGCAGCACGGGAACCAAGACACTGACCGAGCCCCCCACCTCAGCCCCTCCCTTCCCCTGCGGGGACAGAGCCCGAGAGACCCCATTTGGGGAGGAAATGTCCCACCCGGTTCCCCCCAGCTCCTACTCAGCCGGGCGCTCTGTGTGGTCCTGGGGACATCGGGGCCACGGGACACAGCAGGGGGGCGTGTCAAGGCCATCCCAGCCACCGTGCAGGGCTGGGGGCCGCCCGGGGCCCCTGCCGGGGGTGTTATACAGGACTTGGGGGGTCCGGCTGCGCACGCTGGGCTGTGCTCTTCCTCATCGAGGCAGGGCCCCCAGACCTGCCGCTGAGTCAGCGGGGTGGGGGGGGGTCGGCACGGCAGGATGTGGGTGCAGGTCACGGCCCCTCGACCTTCCCAGGGCCGGGGCAGGTCGCTGTCAGCCGCAGCTGGTCCAGGCTCAGCGAGAGGAGGGAAGGGCCCCGGCCTCTTAGCGAGCACTGTCCGAGTGAGCCAGACCCGGGTGGGGCCAAGGCTTGGAGGGGACACAGTCTGCAGGACACAGGGGCCTGCAGGTGTGAGCAAAGGCGCCCCCGTGCCCACCACTGTGGGCGACCCCCGGTGCCTCAGCCAGCCCATGCTGGGCCTGTCTGGGCCTCTCGCTCCGTCTCCATGAGTGAGAGAGAACTACAGGGCCTGGGTGGCCCTGGGCCGGGGGAGCACCAGGGTCTCGGACCCCGGCCCCCCCACGCCCACCCTCCGGCAGAGAGGAGGAGCCGTTGGCCGGGCGCCTCCCACCCATGGGGGCTCTGAGCCTCGCACCCACCCCCAGGGCCTCCCTGCGGGCGGCAGAGAGGGGGCACGGGGCCGTGAACAGGCTCCGGGGGCCCTTCCCCACAGTCGGGGGCAACTGCGCCCCCCGTGACGGGCACAGGCCAGAGGCTTCGTCTCCTGCTCAAGGGCCCCGGCCCAGGGGCATCCTGGCTTCCCTCGCATCTGGGGAAACTGAGGCTCGTGGAGGTTTGCTCTCCTCTCACCAGCCCACTCTTTCACGTCGGGGTGCCCCTCTGAAACGGGGGTCTCTGCTTCTGCGGCCCACCCCCCCACCCCGGGCCCCCTGCCGCGGATGGAGGGCCGGCAGCCCTGGGCAGCTGCTGCTGGTGCTCGGGGAGGGGCCGGTCTGCAGGGCGGCCGCCGCCCACTGGGTGCCCCGTGCCCGCTGTGCCCCTGGCCGCGGGTCTGCCCCGTGGGCACCGGTTCCGCTCAGCACTCGCTCCCTCCTGAGAAGCGGAACCTTGACGGAAATGCAGAAGTGGGGAGGCTGTGAGCCTGGCTCCCCCCCGCCCCTCCGTGGGAAGCCGGAGTCGCCGTTGGGGGGGCGGGGGGCTTCCTTCCTGGGGCAGGGGGCCCGGGCTGGGCAGCTCAGAGCCTCCTGCCGTTTCCAGCACAGGTTCTGGCCCGGTTTCCCGGGGAGCAGTGGATTCGGAACAAAGGGTTTGATACTTAGGGGTGCTCAGGGGTACTCAGAGCTCGGTGCTCAGGGGTCCGTGCGGTGGTGGGGTGGGAGCCGGGGTCTCCCGCATGCAGACCTGCACTCTGGTCCATCCCCATCCGCTCGCTGGCCCCCGGAACGAGAAGCTTCTCAAGGAGGCCTCGACCCTCTCCCGAAGGCCGCGGGCTTCCACCCAGGGCCTTTGCAGCCCGGTCACCACTCGGGCCCAGGACGGTGACATCCCACACGTCTGGGGACACTCTGCTGCTTCCAGTCCCTCCTTCACTCCCGCCTCACCGGGCCCCAGCCACGACCCAGGCCCTAACCTGCCCCTCCCCCCCACGACACCACAGTGTGCCTGGGAGCACTCGGGGACTGGGCGGCACCTTCCCGGGGTGGCGGGGGAGCCGGCCAGAGGGGCCGATCCCCGCCGTAGCCCTCAGGGTTCTCGGGGAGAGCGCAGGGGAGGCCCATTCAAGCACGGACCTTCTTGGTTGGTTTTTTGCTTGCCGCCTGCTGGGTGCATCAATCAGGGAAGCTGTGTTGCTGCTGGGTTAGGGAGAAGACCCCGGGGGCTCAGAGAGGTCAAGGAACTTGCCTAGGGCTGCACAGCCCACAGGGCCTGGGGGAAGCGGGCAGAGCTCCCAGCCCACTTCTCCTTCCCCTGTTCTCTCAACCCTTCTTCCGCTCACCACCTGCCCACGCTCGCCAGGGGTCAGGCCCGGTGCCAGGCCTCCGGCTTCCTCTGGGGGCAGTGGGGGAGGTCAGCCGTCAGTGGGTGCAGGGCCGAAATCAGCCCACAGAGTCAGAACCCCGGGGCCGGCTCCAGAGAGCGAGGGAAGGGCCAGGCGTCAAAGTGGGGTGACGTGTCATTCTAGATCTGAAGCCGGAGAGGGTGTCCCGGGGACACAGCGTTAGCCCCAGCCCCGGGCCCCGCAACCCAGCATCTCGGTGAGACGGGAGTCACACCGTCAGCCTCACGCGAGCTGCTTCTAGGACGACGCGAAGCCGGCTCACGCACGAGTGCTCCGAAGGACCCGTTCCAAACTCATCAGCGCCACCTGATGACCTTGTCCCCGGGGGGCTAGTCACTGACCCCTGAGCCTGTTTCCTCCTTTGTGGCGTGGAAACAACCCGCGGGGATGAGATGAGGCCACGCGTGACCACAGCGGTCATGCCCGGGAAGTTTTGACCCCACACGTCGGTCCCTAAGGATGTGGCCACAGCCCAGGGCCCGGGGCCGTCGGGGCTGGGTGAAGAGTAGTCGGGACCTCGGCCTTCCTGGCCACGCTCACCTGGTCCACGGGGAGAAATGGGCAGGCGGGCGGTTAGGGCGGGCGGCCACGTCGGTCTCCGCGGGGGCCGGGCCCCGGGTCTTGTCCGCCAGGCTCTGCTCGATGGCCATCTGGATCAGCTCCTCCTCACTCAGGCTGCCGTAGAGACTGTACTCCTCGTGCCCGATGACACGCGGCCCGCCCTGGGCGCTGATCTCGGTGGCCATCTTCTCCCGGCCTCAGAGATGCCCGGGGGGGCGGAGCGCGGAGCCGCCAACCCGAGCGGCCTGGGGAGAAAGCAACCCGGTCAGCGACGGCTCGGGAGACAGTGATGTCCACCCCCGGGGAAGGCGGGACCCTCCTGGGCAGTCACACTCCCGTGGGTGCTGGGTATACACAGGCCACACCATCCACCAACCGGGTAATCACGCCCCCCCGGGAGCGCTGGGTATACACGGGCCACACCATCCACCAACCAGGTAATCATGCCCCCCGGGAGCACTGGGTATACAAGGTCCACACCATCCACCAACGGGGTAATCACGCCCCCCGGGAGGGCTGGGTATACACGGGCCACACCATCCACCAACCAGGTAATCACGCCCCCCCCCCCCCCCCGGGAGCGCTGGGCATACACGGTCCACACCATCCACCAACCAGGTAATCATGCCCCTCCGTGGGCGCTGGGTATACAAGGTCCACACCATCCACCAACCGGGTAATCACGCCCCCCGGGAGGGCTGGGTATACACGGGCCACACCATCCACCAACCAGGCACTCATGTACCCCGGGAAGGCTGGGTACCACCCAGTCCGTGTGGTCTGCCCAACCGCCCCTTCTGCTGCATAGTCTTCCTTCCACTCATCCACTCACCACCCACCTAACTAGCCACCCCCTCTGTTCTCACCCCTTCTCACCTGTCCGCCTGCGCCCCTGGTTCATCCATCCGCCTCCCTCCCCGCCATTTATGCAGCCACCCATCATCCACGCGGCCAGCACTGACCCTCGAGTGCTGTATCTACTCGAGCATCTGTCCCGGCCCCCAAGCCGTCCCCACCCCTCCACTGTCCAGCCTCTCACCTACCCGTGTGCCAGCTCACGCATCAGCCCAGCCAGCCACCGTCCAGCCTTCACCCCCCCCCCCCAGACCACTGATGCGTATACCCGTGTCCGCAGGCACCCGCTAATAGAGAGCTTAGTTTCTGGTCACCCACTCTGTGTCCAGAATCCCAACTACGGGAGTGGGCAGTGAGGCCAGCCAGGAGCCGCACAATCCTGGAGCCCCCACCCCTACCCCCCACCCGGCAGGGCCAGCATTGCTTCCTTTCAAGCAAGGGAGCCTGTCCTAGCTGGTCTCTCCCTGTTTCTTCCTACTCTCTTCTGGTTAAACTCATTAAAATAGGGGCTGGAGCGATAGCACAGCGGGTAAGGCGTTTGCCTTGCACTCGGCCGACCCGGGTTCGATTCCCAGCATCCCATATGGTTCCCTGAGCACAGCCAGGGGTAATTCCTGAATGCAGAGCCAGGAGTGACTCCTGAGCATTGCTGGGTGTGACCCAAAAAGCAAATAACTAAATAAAAAAACTCATTAAAATAATGTGCCCTGCTGATGACTTCCAGAGACGCTCTTTAAAAAATCCTTCAGGAGAAATGGACATTGTGAAGTGCTCTTGGGACATAGTAAAATCTCTCGCACCTGATTTTTTTAAAAAATATATTTTATTTTCATAAAAGTGGTTCACAATAGTTCATGACAGATAATAGTCAAACCCCACTCCCACTGACGAGCACCTTCCCAGCACAATAAGAGGGAAGGGTGTGAAAGTTGTTGTATTTCCATTCTGGAGCCCTTTCGGCCCATAGATAAGAGAATACAAGCAAGCACATTAAAACCAATCAAATGTGCGCTACTTTGGGTAAGTAAGCGGGCTAGAGTATAAGGGGTCGCTCCAGGAAATTCTGCAGTGCTCTCTTCTGGGAGCTTTAGTTTACAGTTTCCGGGTCTTGGCCGTTGATGAGATTACATGTGGCACCTGATTTTTGACTGACCTGTAGGCACATGATGGTACTGGAGCCCTTAGCTTTGTCTGAACACCGGACTCACGTGAGGTCTTTAAAAAACTAGATTGGGGGGCTGAAGCGATAGCATAGCGGGTAGGGCGTTTGCCTTGCATGCGGCGGACCTGGGTTCAATCCCCGGCATCCCATATGGTCCCCCAAGCACTGCCAAGAGTAATTCCTGAGTGCAGAGCCAGGAGTAACCCCTGAGCATCGCTGGGTGTGACCCAAAAAGAAAAGAAAAAAAAAACTAGATTGGTTTGGGGCTGGAGCAATAGCACAGCGGGGAGGGAGTTTGCCTTGCACGCAGCAGACCCAGGTTCAACTCCCAGCATCCCATAGGGTCCCCCGAGCACTGCCAGAAGTAATTCCTGAGTGCAGAGCCAGGAGTAACCCCTGTGCATTGCTGGGTGTGACCCAAAAAAACAACACACACAAAAAAACCATATTGGTTTGTTTGGCAAATATTGAGCCCTGCACCTGGGCCCCTGCAGCTGCTCCCAAGGATGGCCTTGGGCTCCTGACTTGCGTGGCACAGGCTGGTGCGTCCACCACAGCCGGAGCAGAGCTGCGCCCACTTCCCCGACCCACTTCCCTTTCACCGCGCCCCGGCGTGAGTGAAGCTCGCTGCCAGCCCGAGAGCCCACACCGAGGAACCCCGAAACCAGAAGCTCAGCCCGCAAACCTCTGACGCGAGAAGCAAACCTCTGACTCCGTGCACGAACTGACCTGCAAAGGGCGGGCGGGTGGGAAGCCCCGAGTGCAACCCCCGGCGCCAGGCGACAAACAAAACCCCAAACACATCCTGCTACTCAGATACGGGCCCCGCCCCCGAGCAAGAGGACATCTGACGTCTGAGCACAGAACAGAAGGGGAGCGGGCTGGGGGGTCCTAAGACCCCAGAGCAAGGCTACCAGCCCCCGGGGGTGGGGGCGAGGGGATGCGGCTCACGAGAGAATGAGAGGTACTGACAAGTGTCCAGGGAAGGGGGTGGCCGGAACGCTGCCCCTGTTAGCAGAAGGGTCGGTAGGGGGCCGCTGTGGGGACTGATGACCCTCGGACAGGGAGGAGCCTCGAAGAACAGGAGCGTTGCAGACTTTCCCCGCGGGAGCCTGGGTTCAATTCTCAGCACTGCACGGTCCCCAAGCACTACTGGGAGTGACCCACAGCACCGTGCTTGGTGTGACCCCCCAAAAATAAAGAGATGGGAAGAAAGTCAACGATGCTCGCTGAAGCTGACCACAAATATATCCTGGGACCCCAACACTGGGTTCCTAGCTAGGGCCTAGGAGAGTTGTACATGCATGCTCAGCAGCACGCAGGTTAAAGGACCCCCACGGGAGCACCGTTACACGGTCACGGAATCCCACTGGAAATTCCGGGTATCTGTCGCTCTCGGCTGGACTCGCTCCCCGTGGGGCTGGGTCGGGGAGAGACGGCTCCCAAGGCAGCACACACTTGGCATCCTTCCGGCCCTGGGACCTGGTCCCCAGCCTTGCACAGCCCCCTGCACCCCAAACTCATAGGTGGCCCCCGGCACCTCCAGACCTGAGCACCGAGCCGAGGATTAGCAGGAATGGATCCCAGGCCCTGAGCACTGCTTGGGAGCTCCCCCCAAACAAACAGTGCCCTGCGCTCTCCTGTGGGATGGGCAGAATGCAGGGCGAAGACAGGCGCGTGCTGCCAGGACAGCAGGCGCCCGAGCCCCCCGCAGCCGGAAGGAGCCAGAGCAGGGTCCAGAGTCCCGGGAGCCCCAGAACAGCGCCACTGCCTTAGGGGGCTCTCCCGGGCAGGGACACGGGACAGGCGGGCGGCTGGGGAGCCCGGCCTCCTGTGTTTCTTTTATTCCCTCTTTGTGTCATGGTCACTCATGGCGACAGTGCTCAGGGCTCACCGCTGGGTCTGTGCCCAGGGTTCACTCCTGGCTCTGTGCTCAGGGATGACTCCTGGCTCTGTGCCCAGGGTTCACTCCTGGCTCTGTGCTCAGGGATGATTCCTGGTTCTGTGCTCAGGGATGACTCCCGGCTCTGTGCTCAGGGATGACTCCTGGCTCTGTGCTCAGGGATGACTCCTGGTTCTGTGCTCAGGGATGACTCCTGGTTCTGTGCTCAGGATCACTCCAGGCTCTGTGCTCAGGGATGACTCCCGGCTCTGTGCTCAGGGTCACTCCAGGCTCTGTGCTCAGGGATGACTCCTGGCTTTGTGCTCAGGGATGACTCCTGGTTCTGTGCTCAGGGATGACTCCTGGTTCTGTGCTCAGGGATGACTCCTGGTTCTGTGCTCAGGATCACTCCAGGCTCTGTGCTCAGGGATGACTCCCGGCTCTGTGCTCAGGGTCACTCCAGGCTCTGTGCTCAGGGATGACTCCTGGCTTTGTGCTCAGGGATGACTCCTGGTTCTGTGCTCAGGGATGACTCCTGGTTCTGTGCTCAGGGATGACTCCTGGTTCTGTGCTCAGGATCACTCCAGGCTCTGTGCTCAGGGATGACTCCCGGCTCTGTGCTCAGGGTCACTCCAGGCTCTGTGCTCAGGGTTCCCTCCTGATGTGCTCAGGGCTCCCTCCTGGTAATGTCAGAGGACCATATGCGGGGCTGGGAATCAAACCCAAGCCAGCCACGTGCAAGGCGTGTCCCGCACCCTGCACAGACTCTCCGGCCTCTGTCCTGTACTTCCTGCCCTGACTGGTCACAGAGGTGGCGGGCTCACCCGCAGGCGTCCCCGGGCAGCACTGGGTCAGGGCGACGGAGCACATGACCAGGCGCATCTGCTGGCAGAGTCAGACCCGAGAAACACTGGCGAGTGGTCCTGGCGGAGTCTGCTCTTGGGACGCGAGGTCTGGGAGTCTTTGCGGCCTCCCTGGGTAGCTGGGGCCCACCCCCTTGGAGGAGGACCCCCCATGTTCCCTCCTTCAAGTGGGACCGTCAGGGCGGGAGACTTGGCCAAGGGCTGAGATGCCGCCGACAATCTCTTCGCCAAGCCTTGGGACTGCCGACCCCGTGGACCCCCTGCCACTATCGAACCAGCCGGCCATTGCAGCCCAGCCCCGAGGAGGCGGCCGAGGCCCCCAGCCCCTGCCAGACCCAGCGCTTGCAGCCCCCACCTGCCTCCTGGGGGGGAGGGGAGCGAGTGAGTGCAAAACTCTACTGTGGTCCTAGAACAGATGACTGGTTAAAGAAACTGTGGTACATCTACACAATGGAATACTATGCAGCTGTTGGGAGAGATGAAGTCACAAAATTTGCTTATAAATGGATAGACATGGAGAGTATCATGCTAAGTGAAATGAGTCAGAAAGAGAGGGACAGACATAGAGGGACTGCACTCATTTGTGGGGTATAGAATAACATCACATGAGGCTGACACCCAAGGACAGTAGATAGATACAAGGGCCAGGGGGTTGCCCCATAGCTGGAAGCCTGCTTCATGAGTGGAGGGGAGAAGGCAGATGGAATAGAGAAGGGGTCACTAAGAAAATGAGGCTGGAGCAACCAGTTGCGATGGGAGATGTGTGCCGAAAGTAGATAATGGACCAAACATGATGACCTCTCAGTGTCTGTGTTGCAAGCTATAATGCCCAAAAGTAGAGAGAGAGTATGGGGAATATTGTCTGCCTTAGAGGCAGGGGGAGGGTGGGAAAGGGGGGGTACCCGGGATATTGGTGGTGGGGAATGTGCACTGGTGGAGGGATGGGTGTTTGGTCATTGTGAGATTGTAACCCAAACATGAAAGCTTGTAACTATCCCACGGTGATTCAATAAAATTAAAAAAAAAACTCTACTGTGAAATCCAGCCCACACTGGGTCGGCCTCCTCGACCCGCTGCGAAGCCGGGAGGAAGACCCTCCTGGTGTGAGACCCTCCTGGTGTGAGACCCTCCTGGTGTGAGACCTTCCTGGTGTGAGCCCGGCCACTCGGTGGCTGCTATTGCAGTCAATGTGATCCGTGGGAGAATTAAGGTGCAGAGAGAGAAGACAGTATCAGCATTGCAAACCATACATAATGCCCCAAAGCAGAGAGAGAGTATGGGGGAAACTGTCTGCCATGGAGGCGGGGGAGGGGTGCGGTGGGGGAGGGGGATGCTGGGGATATTGGTGGTGGGGAACGTGCACTGGTGGAGGGATGGGTGTTCCATCATTATATGACTGAAACTCAAGCATGAAAGCTTGTAACTGTCTCTCACGGTGATTCAATTAAAAAAAAAAAAGTGCAGAGAAGAGTCATTCAAAGAGGTTTGAGTTCGTCATGGAAAATTAGTCCCTGCCCTGTGTCTGGGGAAGAACTCTGCAGGGAGCAAAGGCAAGTTGCACCCCGTCCACTCCCCCGGCCCTCCCACCGTGACCCCAGGAGAGGATCAGGGCCAGCGTCCACCTTTTATTTTTTTAATCTTTTAACATTTTATTTTATTTTTCACGGCAGAGCCTGGCAAGCTCCCCGTGGCGTATTCGATATGCCAAAAACAGTAACAACAAGTCTCACAATGGAGACATTACTGGTGCCCGCTCGAGCAAATCAATGAGCAACGGGATGACAGTGACAGTGACAATATTTTATTTTATTTTTTATGGCAGAGCCTGGCAAGCTCCCCGTGGCGTATTCATATGCCAAAATCAGTAACAATGTTGGGTCTCATTCCCCTGACCCTGAAAGAGCTTCCAAAGCGGCACCGTTGGGAAGGACGAGTAAAGAGAGGCTGCTAAAATCTCAGGGCTAGGACGAATGGAGACGTTACTGGCGCCCGCTCGAGCAAATTGATGAACAACGGGATGACAGTGAGACAGTGATTTTATTTTTGGTTTGAGGGCCACACCCGACGATGCTCAGGGGCCACTCCTGACTCTGCACTCAGAAACCAGTTCTGGTGGTGCTCGGGAGAACCCTATGGGGTGCTGGGGATCGAACCCAGGTTGGCCACATGCAAAGAAAACAGTTCTATCACTCAAGCCCCAGCCTCCACCTTCCTCCCATCTAGAGTAGCTGATGCTCCAAGAAATCACTCTGAGCTCAGATACACATTAAACAATAAATAAAATAATAATAATAATAATAATAATAATAATAAACTTCAGCCAGAGCATTAGAAAATACCAATGAGCACCAAGTGCACATGCCTTGGCCTTGCTGGGTCTCTGGGCAGCCTCGTGTCATTCCCCGCCCCCCCCCCCCAGAAGAGCCTGTTTGTGACCTGCTGGCTGGAGGGAGGGCAAGAAACCAGAGCTTCCAAGCTGAACGTTCTCTCTGTGCTGGCTTCTTCCTCCAGGCAGCCCTCTCAGCTTCAGACTCTGAACAACCAAGTTCTCTCCCCCATCTTAACACAGGTTCTCGGGCCTGGTGCCTGAATTGTCTATTGAAATCCATTAATATTTCCCCATTGCGCTTTCCTATAATTGCACATGGTATGTATTAAAGAAATGGGATAGGTAAAATAATTTTTGTAACCTAAAAAAAAAAACTACAACAACAACAAAAAAAACCCAGAAAACCAGGCCCCTCCCAACCCCCAGGGCCTGGTTCTGTCCCTTCCCCCACCATACAATGACCCACAGACCGACACTGCTCGGGCCTCCTGCCCACTCAGCATGGCCAGGGCCGAGCCCACCGCTGTATGGTAGCACTAACCACTCTGCTTCCCGCAAGAGGACAGGCAGGACTGTGACGGCTCAGAATCACGTGGGGCTGGCTTGGGGGAACTGGGTTGCTGTTGGGGGCTGTGCGTTTCCTTACTCGCTTCTTTTTTTTTTTCTTTTTGGGTCACACCCGGTGATGCACAGGGGTTACTCCTGGCTCTGCACTCAGAAATCACCCCTCGCAGTGCTCAGGGGACCCTATGGGATGCTGGGAATCGAACCCGGGTCGGCCGCGTGCAAGGCAAACGCCCTCCCCGCTGTGCTATCGCTCCAGCCCCCTTACGAGCTTCTTGACGTGGCGGCATCTATCTATTCACGCGTCACTCGTGTCTCATGCAAAAAGCCCAGCACCGGCAACCCGGAGGCCCGAGCCCCCAGCCAGCACAGCTCAGCCCTGGGCACCCGCACCCCGACCCCCTGCCCAAGGGCCCTGCAGGCCTGGGTGCGCCAAGGCTGGCCTTGGGCTAAGGGGTGGGAGTGAGGGGCGACCCCCTGCGTGGCCCCAGCTGCCTCTCACCCCAACCCGGCACCTGGCAGGGTCTGTGTTAGGGGCTGCTAAGTGACCGGAAGTGCTGGTGGCCCCAGGGAACCTGGTCCCGGAGCAGCCGGCGGGAAGGACGCTGGGCCAACGCCAGGAACGGCACATCCCTCTGCGGCGGCATCGGGGCCAAGGCCTGCCTGCCCCTGCCTCAGTTTCCCATTGTAGGAGAGTTGGGCTGGAGGTTTCGTCTAGTTCCACGGCTTCCACACCTGCAGGTGTTCGCCTCAGCCACCCCTCGGGGTGTCCAGCCTGCCTGGGAGCACCCGGCCACCTGGCCAGGCGGTCCTCGCAGACGCGGGGGCGGGGCCGCCCTGAGCGGGGCCGGGCGGGGTGGCTCAGCCGGGCTCAGACTGCAGCCAGGTGGGAGCCGGGACGCGGGCTGAGAGTCTGCGGGTTCCGAGCCGACGGGCTGGGGTGGGGGCGTCCGGCCGCCTCCGTCCTCGCCTCAGTTTCCCCCAGCGTGGTGCTGCCCCGCCTGTTTCTGAGTCCCCCGCCTGGGGCCTGGGCCACCTTCTGCGCCTGTCCTGGAGCGAGGCCAGCAGTGCCGGGTCCCCAGGGAGGCTGCCGGGGACAGAAAATAGCCCTTTCCCAGGGAAAGCAGGGGACAGACAGCGGGGGAGGCAGGGGCCGGGGGCGTCGCCCCGGACCCCTTCTCCTTCCCATTTGCAGCACCTCAAATGTCAACTCAGGGACCCCCCTCCTGGGTGGCATCTAGGAAGCGGGAGCAGCAGTAGCTGAGGCAGGGGTCCGAGTGAGCACACGAGGCTCTGAGCACGGAGCCTGGTCCAGCTGCAGCCCATCGAGACTGCGTTGGGCCTCAGTTTGCACTTCTGAGGAATGGGCCCCCACAGCTGAAAGGTAGCCTGCTTCCTTCCCCTAACACAGATACAAGTTCTCTGGCCATGGGGGGGGGGCACCCCTGGGGCCTGGTCCCCGGGATGTGTAGCTGTCTGGGGGTGCAGTGCAAGGCGTGGTTTTCTGGATGTCTGATGGCGGTGGTGGGGGTTGGGGACAGGAAGGAGGACAGATGACCACACTCCCTCCCTCTCCAGGGACTGGAGCACGGAGGAAGGTCCTGAATGGGCCTTTCCTGTCCTCGGGCCCTGCGCGCCTGCCCTGTCATCCTTGCAGATGTGCCTCCTCCACCAGGAAGGCCCCCGGGACCCAGGGCTGAAGACTGCGGAGCTGTGCCCCGGGCTCCCTCCTGAGGAGCAGGACTGTGTCCTTCCGTGTCCTCACTCTGGACGCCACCCAGGCGGGCACAGCAGATGCTGAGTCAGGGACAGTCCCGCCCCGGCCAGGGGCAGCGTTTCGGGGTCTGAGGCCTGCTGCTGAGGGACCCTCGGCGCCCAGAGCCTCACTGCGCCCCGCCCCCCTTCCCCCCCCCCCCCCCCCCGTGAAAGGATAAGCAGCCCGAGAGAGCGTGGCCGGCGGAGCATGTGACTGCAAGGGGGGAGGGGCTCAGCCGAGTCTGGTGAGATCCCTGGACCCAGGAGACCCGCTCAGACCCCCCTGGGCTGCAGCCTCCAGCCCAGCTGGGAGGGGGCCGGAGGGCTCCACAGGAGCGAGGTGGCCTCACAACAGCTCAGACAACAGCAAATGCAACAGCAGCAAATACAACAGTAGCCAATACAACAACAGTCGATACTGTAGCACTGTCGCACTGTCCTCCCCTTGCTCATCCATTTGCTGCAGCGGGCACCAGTCACGTCTGTATTGTGATACTTATTGTTACTGCTTTTGGCATATCAAATACGCCACGGGGAGCTTGCCAGGCTCTGCCGTGCGGGCGGGATACTCTCCGTAGCTTGCTGGGCTCTCGGAGAGAGACTGAGGACTCGAACCCGGGTCAGCCGCGTACAAGGGAAACACCCCACCTGCTGTGCTGTCACTCCAGTTCAAGAGCAAATACAGCAACAGCCAATACAACAGCAGCTCAGCGACCCGCCCGTGGGGCGAGAGGAAGCCAAGGCCAGCGCCTCTCGGCCGTGGCCAGGTGAGGCTGCCCTGGCAGCCCGGGGTGTCTGGGCCGAGGGCGCCCCCTACTGGGTGCCAGGTCATGCTCCGCCTCTGAGTTCCAGGGGCCCCTCGCCCACCTCCTGCCAGCCAGTCCCACCTCGACCCCCTACCCTTGGGGTGACTGTGTACCCCAGGGGCCCCGACAGGGACAGTGGTGTCTGCTCTGTGAGCACATCAGAAAGCACCACCTGAGCAAGGTCAGGGCCACTCGCATCTCTCAGAGTGGGTCCCTTTGAGCACCATCAGGGGAGCTGGGCCCCTCTGAGCACTGTGAGGGAGTCAGCCCCCTCTGAGCACTGTGAAGGAAACCAGGCTCCCTCTGAGTACTTTGAGAGGAGTTAGGTCCCTCTGAGCACTGTGAGGAGAGTTGGGCCCCCTCTGAGCACCGTGAGGGGAGCTGAGTCCCACTGAACACTGTGAGGCAGTCGACCCCTTCTGAGCACTGTGAGGGAGTATGAACTGCTCCAGCCGCTGACCAGGACCCCACAGAGCTCTGTGGCCTGAGTCCACATTCCGCAGGATCACAGCTGCCCTGCGGGGGCCCTGTTCCCCCTCCCCCCGCTGCTCCCGTGAGCCCTGGACCGGGCCACCCTGTCTCCCGCAGACTCGGGCGAGGCGGGCTCGGCTGCTCTGGCTTCACACTGGCCCTCGCGCCGGGCCGCTGGGAGCGTCCCCACTGCTCTGAGCTCGGGGGACCCCAGGGAGGCGGGGGACCCCAGGCAGACGCTCAGAGAGCCACAGGGGCTGGCCTGGCGACCAGCTCCCTGGGCCCCCGCTGTCCGGCACCCGCCCGCCGCCCACGGTCTAGGCCCTACCCAGCTGACGCCCGTCTGTCCCCGGGCCACCACCATCACCCTGGACCAATGTCCGGACCCTCTGTCTGTCCCCTACCATGACCTGCACCCGCCCTCTGTGGCCTGTGGTCCATCTCTGTCAGCTCTATCTGCCTGTGGAACTTCCGGGCCCCCTGGCAGTTCCTTGACCTTCCAGAAAAGTCCGCAGGTCTCTCCTGGACCTTAACTGGATGTAGCCTCAAGCCTGGTTCTGTCTGGCTCATTCATTGCCCTGGGGGCTCCCCGCGGCCTCCAGGGGCCCCCTCCCCGAGCCTCAGGTCAGAGCTCATCTTTCTGGACGGCTGCTCCCCGGGAAATCTGGGGGGACGTGTCCAGCTGGACGGCTCGTGCCGTGAACACAGTCCTGCACTGTCCACCTGCAGTGCGGGTCCTGCCTGGCCCCTGGCTGGCCCTCACGGCCCTCTCAGGCTTCTCAATACCAGCAAGAAGCAGGCACATCCCTTCTACAGATGGAGAAACTGAGGCCCAGACTGTCAGGGCCAAGCCCATCAGAACCGCCGGCAATGAGAATGAAGGGTTGCCGCCGTGGGTTCTGGAAGCTTCTGCTCCCGATAACGGTGAGCTCGAGGCCGGAGGGACAGCACAGTGGGGAGGGCGCTTGCCTTGCACACAGCCCACCCGGGTTCTACCCTCAGCTTCCCAGCGGTCCTGCAAACACCACCAGGAGAGACCCCTGAAGGCAGAGCCAGGAGTAAGCGCTGAGCATCGCCGGTGTGCCACCCCCCACAAAACAAAAATAATAACAATAATAACGGCGAGCTCACCTTGGGGGCCCAGGCGGTCTCGCCACCCCCCACCCCCTGGTGCCTGGGTCTGGGGCATTCCACAGGTCTCGGGTGCTGAGAGCGTGAACCCCAGTGCCGATTCTAAGCACCCCTAAGTTTCCCTCTGAGCTCCCTGAACCCTCGAACCCTTGGTCTGCTCCCAGCTGCCAGTTCCCCTGGGGCCCCAACGCCCGGCCGGGGGCCTGGCCAGGACCTCAGCCCTCCCCAGAGCACAGGCCGGGGAGAACCGGGGGGGGGGGCACTAACTTCTGGGGACGCTGTCCTGTCCAGAGTGGGCTCGGCTGTGACCCCACCGTGCATGCGGCCTCCGTGACCCTTTGGGGGCCCCGGGCTTCCCCCCCCGCAAGCCCAGCCTTGCTCACTGTCATTTCTCCCTTTACGCGGGGGGCAGCCACCTCTGGAAGGACAGGAGGGGCCCGAGGAGCTGAGACAGGGCAAGCGAAACCCCCTTCCTGCTTGTCGTGGGAAATATTCGGCTCCGAGAAGCCGGGGGTGGCACCGGCACAGCCCCCGGGGTGACGGGTGCCAGGCCCGGCGAGGAAGGCAGCCGTGGGGGCCAACGCCCTCCAGTCCTCAGGGCCCTGGGGCCTCTGGATGCCTCCACCCCGCCCCCCGCATGGAGGGCTCAGCCCCGACCCGCCTGGCCCCCCCATGCCCCCGTCCCCTCAGAGCGGCCGGGACGGCCCAGGGGCTGGACGCAGGACTCAGGGAGCACTGTGCCTCCCTCGGTGCCTCCGATGGAGGCTGCCTCTGGCCCTCAGCGACCCCGGCGCCTGCCAGAGCATGGAGAACAAGGACCCTCACAGGGACCCCGCGTGGCAGAAGGTTCTGGAAACAGATCCAGAGCGGGGGTGGGGAGGTTCAGGAGGGGCGGGGGCTCTTTCTCGGATCTGGCCGACGTCAGCTGGGAGCTTCCTCCCTCTTCTGTTTTTCCTCTGGGTGGGCGGGGGCACACCCGGCTGTGCTCAGGGCTTGCTCCTGGCTCTGTGCTCAGGGCTCATTCCTGGGAGGACCAGGGAACCCGGTGGGGAGCCGGGGTTTGAATCAGGGTCGGCCGCTGCAAGGCGAGCACCCTCTGCTCCGTGCTCTCACTCCGGCCCTGCAGCTCTCTCCGTGCCGAGCTCTGCCCCACCTCTCTCCTCCTCCCTCTCCCCTCCCTTCCTCCTGAGTCTCTTTCTTTACACATCAGGCCACGCTGACATCCCACCATCCCCCCGGACATCTCCCTCCACCACAGAGCTCCCAGCAACGTCCTTCCTAGCTGTGGGTTTCCATTAATCCAAAGACACAGAGCACTCAGTGACCATCACCGCCTCCAGGAAGCCCTACCCTCTGCGGCCAGAAATGGAAGGACGTGGGGCAGGTCTGGAGATATTTTGGTGCCCCTTTAGGAAAGATACTCCTGGAGCGAGCCTGCCCACCATATACGGGCACCTCACGAGGCCCTGGCTATTCCAGGGACACGGGTTTGTTTACCACTATCTGGGTTCCCTGGGGGACATCCAGAGCCTGTGGCATTGCGGGGAGCACGGGAAGCTGATAAGCCAAGAGGTCAGGGTTGGTGCCACTGTGTGGCAGGAAGCAAGATCCTTAACCTCTGAGACCTCAGTTTGCACATCTGGAAAATGGGGACAGCCACTGCCTCTAACTCACGAGAAGAGTCGGGGAGATGGATCCTCATGCGTCCTGAGCTCCCTCCCCATGCTCATGGGGAAGGGGAGACCTGTACGGGCCGGGGTGGGGCAGCAGAGGAGTGCCAGCCCCGGGACCGGGTGGAGAGGCGCCCGGTTCCCACCGGCATGCATGACCTAGCCTGTTTGTGCAAGATTGAACGATGCAGAGTCGCCTGGGGCCAGGCGGGGCGCATGCCAGCTGGGGAAGAGGCTGTAAACAGCCTGCACAGCTGTCGGAGTCCGTCCAGAGCGCGGGGCGAGCCTGGGGGACGACGTGGCTGGGCACTGCACCCGCAAACCCCTGCCCGGGCACGGAGCACTCAGCGGCCTGGATCCGGGGGGTCCCGTCGCCCGGCCCAGCTTTGGCCCCTGCACGTCTCCCAGCTGGAAGGAAACGTCCCAGGTGCTCTGCCCCCTTCCAAGGCCATTCGGCGCCTGCCCAGGGGTGACTTCAAGCCCAGGTGAGTCTCCTCTCCTCAGCTCCAAATCCAGCGTGGGCAGGGGTCTGTCTTCATGCCGCACCGGGGGGTCTTGTGCAGCCCCAGGCTGCCCCTCCTGCCTCCACCCCCATCTCCACCTTCAAAGCCCCGTCCCTAAGCACACCGCAGCCAACACCCCGAAAGTACTCTGCTCTCATCCAAACTGTCCTCCACCAGGACACCGCACCAGTCTGTCCAAAAGCCGTCTCGTCCTGCAAGCACCTTCATGTTCACAGACACACACACACATGCACGCACACACACACACACACACGCATGCACAATGCACACAAGCACCCACACATGTGCACACACAATGCACACACATATGCACACATAATGCAAACACATGCACACACAATGCACATGCACACACGCACACACAATGCACACACATGCATACACATTCACCCACACATACGCACACACAATGCACACACATATCTGCACACACATACGCACACACAATGCACACACATATCTGCACACATAATGCAAATACACACACAATGCACACACAATGCACATGAACACACATAATGCATACACACAAAGCACACACATGCGCACATAATGCACACATGCGCACACATGCACTTGCACATACACGATGCACACACACCACACATACACATACACACAATGCACACACATGCACATACTATGCATGTGTGTGCATAATGCACACACACACATGCACATCTGCATGCACACATGCACACGCACATGGTATTTGCATCCCTTAGTGCCCACACAGCAGTCCTCATCCTTCACCCCGCGTCACAGAGCTGGTCTGCAGACTCGGTTTCCTCCTCAAAACCCTGAGCAGAGACAGGTATAGTCCCGGAAACTCGGCTGCTCGGACAGGACCCCGCACACACGAGCACTCTGTCCGTGACCCGTGAAACCCACGCCCCCATCCAGGAAAGTGTCGCGCTCTCCACGTGACCTGCCGGCACTTCGGAAAGTCACCGTGTGACGCTGGTGCTGCTGGACCAACAGCAGCGTTGCTGATAAGCGCCTCCTCGGGCGTTTCTGCAAGCGCAGGGCAGAGGTGTCATCGGAGCACCCACCCCGGGGGTGGGGGTGGGGGGGCAACAGGCATCTGCAGCACCCTCAGCTTTCAACCAAAGCCGGGGTCCCCGGGTCAGAAGGGAAAAGCCTCCAGTGTGCCTCAAAAGCCAAGAGAGCGGGCGAGCGTGGCCGGAACAGGGTCCCGGGGTCCCTGCAGGCTGCAAGCGCGTTACCTGTTAGGCTCTGCGGCCCGGCGGCCCGGCGGGGGTCATGGAAAGGGTTTGCTGGCGAGTGTCTCAACTCAGAACGTGCTCCCTGAGTCCTCCTTCCGCCCTGGCCCTGAGCGCCCGGTGGCCCTGCCAGGCCGTTCTGAGCCGCTCTCCTCTGGAGCAGGGAGTTTATTTCGGGCCCACCGCATGACCAATGGTGGCAGGCCAGGCTATAAGATGTTCTGCCTCTCAGATTTCCTGTGTGAAGACAGCCCAGAGGGCGCTGCCTGCTGTCCCTCCGGGGGCCGTCAGGCCCCCACCCGCCTCTCGGAGCATCCCCGAGCCGGGCCCCCACGTGACGCGCCCGGCTGTGATCCTTGACGTGGAGGCCATATATGGCTATGTTTCTGGACTCCCCAGGAGGGCGTGCGCCAGAGGGGTGAGGTGCAGAGGGACCGAAAGACAGCGGGAGACGGGGGCAGGGAAGGGGAAGGCACGAGGGACAGCGGGGAGGGAGGCTGCACGGAAAGAAGGAACGGGATGGGGAGAGAGAGAGAGATTTGCAGAGAAGGAGGGAAGGGGGGAGGAGGGAAGAGGAGGGGCGGGGGAGCCTTGATGGGTTAAAAGATGAAAAGAGCGAGACGATGAAGTGGGGAGAGGAGAGGGGGTAGCCAGGTCGGGGGGAAGGAAGGAAGGAAGGAAGGAAGGAAGGAAGGAAGGAAGGAAGGAAGGAAGGAAGGAAGGAAGGAAGGAAGGAAGGAAGGAAGGAAGGAAGGAAGGAAGGAAGGAAGGAAGGAAGGAAGGAAGGGAAGTGGCAAAGAAAGAAGAGCAACCGGGCGCCCAGGGCAGGGCAGGGAGGGAGGGAGGGAAGGCCCGGGGGCAAAGCCTCAGAGGATGCTGAGCATGTACCAGGGCAGAGCCAGACTCCGGAGGTCCCAGGAACCAGGGGGGTGGGCGGGGGTGGTGGTGCTCGGGCTGCAGAGGACAGAAGACAGACGGGCACACAGGTGGGCAAACAGATGGACAGAGAGACAGGTGGCCCAACAGCTGGCAGCTGCGCCCAGGGCAGAGGCTCGAAGCCCAGGGCTGGGAAGAGCCTCCCCGAGTCTGGACGAGAGCAGATGGCCCTGGATGTCAGAGTTGGGTGACAAGGAGGGTGGCCCTCTCGGTCACGTGCACGCAGCAGACGGGAGGCAGCGGCTCCCCCGCCCGCAGGCGAAATGAATTTCTGTCTCGAAGGGGGATTCTCCTTTCTTCTCGAAGGGACGCTGGCCTGGGACAGACACGTCCAGACGCAGGAGGAGAAGCGCGGGGTTCTTGGGGGTCCAGGAACAGAGACTCCACTGGGAGGTCTCAGGGCTCCAGGCACCCTCGGCTGAGTCAGTGTCCGAGATGTGAGCTGGTGCTGCGAGGGGGGAGGGCAGGGGTCCACCTGTCCGTCATGGTCCGTGCTGGGTTTTCTCCTAGCTGGGCCCCACAGCTAGCACAGCTGGTGACCGCCTCCCCTGCCCCGGTTTAACTCACACTGCACCCCTCCCTGGGCCTCGGCAGGGGGGCCAGAGGCGCACACGAGCCGTGTCATCCAAGGCTCTCACGCTCCCTGATTTTCTCCGTGGTGGAAGTTCCAGCCCTTCCAAGGCGCAGAATCCTGGGGGCGTGGGGGCGGTCACTCTGCTTCCTCTCCGCTCCACACGGCTCCCCGGCTTCAGTCTGGGAGAGGAGGGTCACGCACAGGTTCGGGGCGCCTTCTCAGGTGCACCCCGCTTGCACCCCTCCCCCGGGCAAGACAAGCCTCATGGGGTCTCCAGAAAGTTGAAGAAGCTCATTCTCTCTGTCTCACTGCCTGGGGCCTGCATCAGCTTCAGAAACCAGGAGTGCGAGGCTGGAGCCACACTATGGCGGGGAGGATGCTGAGTGGACCCAGGTTCGATCTCTATGGGCCCCAAGCACCACCTGGAGTGATTCCTGAGCACAGAGCCAGGAGCAACCAATTAGCATTGCCAAGTGTAGCCCAAAGACCAAAAAGAAAGAAAGAAGAAGCAGAAGAGAGATTTAACCATCCCGGTTCTGGATCTCCAGCCAAACACCACAAAAACATGAACACCAGGTGTGGGTTTTCCACTCCACGCTCATTGCGTTGCATCTAGTGGCAGAGTTATGGAAATGACTAAAGTGTCTGTTAGGAAGATGCTGTGGCACATTTGCACAATGGAATACTACTCGGCTGTTAAAAAGGATGCTCGTTTGCCGTTCATGAAAAAATGGAAGGCGCTCAACAGGATTATGCCGAGCAAAATATGTCCGGAGGAAAAAAGACAAATATGGGTGACTTGGCCCATCGGTGCCAGAAAAGGACATGAAATTGATGGATGGACAAAAGGAAGAAAAGGAGGCAACCAGTGAAAATTTGCAATCTAAAGGGAAGGAAGGGGAAGAAATGGGGATGTGGTTTAAAAAAAAAAAAAAGAAGGCGGGCTTTTTCTCCCAGCCTGGGCGCTCTCTTGGACATATGTTTCCCTCTTTCTCTCCGTCAACTTCTCTAAGGAAACCTCCTTCAATAAAAACAATCTTGCTTCAAAAATGTGGGGGGAGGGAGAAAACAGTGGGTTTTATTTGTAAAAGACAATCTTTGATAAAGACATATACAAAAAGAAGGAAATCAGGAACTGAATTGTGTGTGCAGCGTCTGTGGACAGTGTATTGGGGTGAACAGCCAGCAGGGGTGGGTGGGGGCCAGGCCAGCTTTGCCCACAGTCCTGTTGCGTCCAGACCGCAGGAGGGTCGGGGAGGCGGAGGGGGTGATCGCAGCGGCCTCACGTGGCGGAGAGGCCATTGCTCAGCGCGCTTGTCCGGACCTCAGTTGTGAGGGCGTGTTGGCAGCCCTCAACCCCGCTGTCTGCTTTGGGCGATGGCTCGAACCCCGGCAGGGAGCAGCGGGTGGAGAGGTCCCCCTGGACCTTGCCTCTTCCCTGGGCTGCGGGGCCAGTCTCCAAAGCCTCAGACCAAGGGAGGCCGCCCACCTCCTCGTCAAACAGGTGGGGTGGCTCGTGGGGACTCTGCTGCCCTCCCTCCCCTGCCTCTGCTCTGAGGTGGTCAGCGCTGGTCACACTCATCAGTGCAGGTAACACAGAGTTGCCGCAGGACAGTGCCCACCAGCAGCACCCCCCCTCAGTTCATTCCGCAGACGCATCCCAGAAGCACCCCCGGGGCGCCCCCGCAGGGCCATCTGCCAAGGGGGCGCTCAGCTTCCTGTGGGAGGAAGCGCAGCCCTGAGACCTGGGCGGGAAGCAGGTCTGAGTCCCACGGGGTTTGGATTTCCGGTTCTCATGGCCCTGGAGGGCTTGGTGCAGGCAGGGCGAGCGACACTCACCGTTTTGCGGCCAGGGGACTTAGGGCAGGGCCAGATTGGGGCCACGATGAACGAATGTCGCTCTGGACCATCTAAAACGTGTGCTCTTGGCCAGTGTGTGCGTACGTGCATGCATGTGTGTGCGTGTGCGTGCGCATCACCTCCTCCTCCCCCGGGTGCCCCTCACCCTACTTGATTTCCCCCCATCGCCCTCTCTCCCCTTCCCTCACGCCTTCCTTGGTCATGGGCTCCCTCCCCTTCTCTGCCGCTGTCGCTGTGATGAGCAGAGGTGGCACCTTGCTGGGTACAGGACTTGCGGGTGGGGCCGGGGGCAGGAGAGGAGGTGCACGCTCGGTGGTGGCCCCAGGGACTCCGGATGGCAGTGCCAGCAAAATCACACATGCATGTGGGGTGGTGCCAGGGATCAAACTATGCCCTCTTGCCCGCAAGGCAGGTGCTCTGCAGGGAGCCAGCCCTGGCCCGGTGTTGGGTTCCTGCTTCTCTCCCCACTAGGACGGTCCTGTTCACTACTGTGTCTGCACCCGTGCCAGAGCCTGGAAAGTGTAGGTGCTCATTTAATAGCCATGGGCTGTTTGCACACAGGCGAGCCGGCCACACAGCTCCTAGACCCGCACTGGGAGAACTGGGACACCATCTGCCAGACTGAGCCTGGCACTGAGACACACACACACACACACACACACACACACACACACACACACACACACACACACACCACCTCTCTTCATGGGAACTCTGATGAAAATTAATGTGAGGGAAGTCTGAAGGGGCCTGTCTGGGGATATTGCATGTGTGTGTGTGAATATGTATGTGGTGTGTGTTGTATGCATGTATGCATGTATTGCACAGGTACTGTGGTGTATGTGCATATCTGGAGTGTGCATATGTGTGGTATCTGTGGGGCATGCGTGATATGTATGTATGTGTGTGAATATGTGCATGCTGTGTTGTGTATGTGGTGTGTGCATGTGTAGAACGTGTGTGCATGCGCGTACATGTATGGAGTGTGAATGTCTGTGCATGGGTGTGCAGTGCAAGTGTGCCAGTGTGGAGTATGTGTGCATGTGTGGAATGTGAATATGTGTGCATGTGTGTGTAGTACTTGTGCATGTGTGTGGTGGGGGGATATGAGCCTGTGCTGGGAACACGGTACAGGCTGCTGGGACCTGCCACCCTGCAGCACCCCACGTGCACCTGTCTGACTGCCGTCCAGGGCACCCTTAGACGGGAATGACAGGACAGACCCACAGGACAGAGGCAGGGGGCGGCCTGCCTGGTGCCCCCATTCTGCAGGCGAGGAAAACCGCCTCCATCCTCAGCGCAGAAGGTGGGGTGTCCGTCCCCCTCCTGGGGTTTGGGCATCTGCGGCAGAAGCCCTGCACGACCCCGGACCTCGGATTCCTCCAATGTGTCCCTGGAGTCCCAGTGGGGCACTAGCCGGCTGGGGACAGGCTGCGGACAGGCGTGGTGAGCCCTCTGCCAGCAACTCCCCCCCCAGAGCCCCCCACGCGAGCCCGGGTAACACCCCCAGTTCTGCTCCCGGCCGCTCCTCCTTGCAGCTGCATCCAGTTCCATCTGTTCGGGATGGCCGTGGGGAGACCCCCGCCCCCCCAGTGCCTTCAAGGGGCTTTGGTGAACTTCCCATTCAAACAGCTCCTTGGCCGGGCCGCCGGGAGCTGGGGGATCAGGTGGGGGTTCTCCCCCTCTAGCTCTGGGCTGGAGGCTCTGGGCCGTGGCCTTGAGGCCGGGAGCTGGGGGATCAGGTGGGGGGGGTTCTCCCCCTCTAGCTCTGGGCTGGAGGCTCCGGGCCGTGGCCTTGAGGCCGGGGCTGTGGCTCTCAGGGGGACTGAGTCAGCCTGGGAACTCAGGGAACAGGGAAACCCGAGAGGCCCACGGGGCCCAATTAGCAACTGGCAACGGGGTTTCTGCGACCATAAATCTGCTGAGAGCAGAGCTGGGAGTGTCGGGGCGCGTGGGTGGCAGAGCAGGCTGCGCCAGCCCCCGTCCTGGAGCAGGGGAGAGGCCGGGACGGGGGCCGGAGACAGTCCCCGCTGCAGACCCAGCTGTCCGTCTGCTCACACGCCCAGCTGTCACCTCCCCGCCCCCCACGTGGCCTCCGAGAAGGTCCTCCAGCCTCGGGCTGGCTCTGGTGAGGACGGGTGGGTCTGGGGTCTGGGTGCAGGATGGGGCCCTCCGGCACATCAGACCCGGCCCCGGGAGCAAAGAACTCAGCCCGGGAGGGGCCGTGGCCTCACGGGCACCAGAATATCTCTTTCCCCAGCAAGGGAAACGCAGCCTGGACAGATGTCCCTGAGCAGGCAGTGCGGTCCTGTCCCTCACACCCAGACGTCGCAGGGGGCCTGGGGGAAGGTCAGGCCGGCCAGGATTCCTAGTGAGCACCGGGCTTGCAGCAGGGAGGTTGTGGCCAGCGCAGGCACACAGCGCAGGGACAGCCAAGGGCTTCCAGCGTGGGACCGCGTCACTCGTCTCGTCCCCACTTGGGGCCCCTGAGGTGACGCCTTGAAAGATCTCCCTGCGGCTCATCCCCAAGGCTCAGAGCCGGGACCTCGGAGTCAGTCACCTGGCAGTAGGATCTGTGCCCACCCCCCGCCCCGCATCCCCCCTGCAGCTGCGAGACTGTGCACAACTTCATTCACCTCTCCAAGCTTCCCGTTCTGAAACAGACAGCAGCTGGCTGGGAGGTTTCAAGGATTGATTATAGGAAGGGGGAGAAAGGGTCCCTCTGCCCATCTGCCTCCGATCTCCCTTAAAATACGCTGACAAGTGGTAACGGTTCTTATCAAGGGCCAGAGAGCACACAGGGTTAAGGCATTTGCCGTGCAGGCGGCCACAGGTGAGCCCCCAGGCGTGGGCACGAATCATCCCTGAGAGTAGCAAAAGGCCGTGAGCACCACCGGTGGGGCGCAGGACACTCCTCCCAGGGACTAAAATAATTGTTTAAAGATGAGGGGCTGGAGCGATAGCACAGCAGGTAGGGCGTTTGCCTTGCACGCAGCCAACCCGGGTTCAAATCCCAGCATCCCATATGGTCCCCTGAGCACCGCCAGGGGTAATTCCTGAGTGCAGAGCCAGGAGTAACCCCTGTGCATCGCCGGGTGCGACCCAAAAAGCTAAAAAAAAGATGATTGTTAACGTGAACTTCCTGGTGGCGGCAGAAGAGGGGGTGGTGGCTGGGGACCCCGCTCACCCCCAGGGAAACAGCTGCGGCTCCTGGAGCCCTTTCTAGCAACCAGAACTGGGGGGAGGGTCCGCTGCGGTGTCCAGCGGTCGGGGCGAGGGGTTCTTCCAAACTCCCACCTTCCCAAGGCGGAGTGACCCCTGAAGGGTCTGTGGGAGGGTCAGGGGGTCAGAGCCCGGGAGAGGGGCTGCTCCCTTCACCCCCTCCTCCCAGGGTGCCTCTGGGTTGCAGGCTGCCGAGAGGGGGAGGGGACTGAGCTTGGGTCGAGCCTTCTGTGCTGCTCCTTGTTTGAATCGTGTCCGAGTCAGCCCCAAAGGCTCCATCCATCGTCCGTCTGTCCTCCCAGGTGGAGGGACAGGCAGCCGCAGCGGAGCGAAGCGGGGGAGGGGCCCGGGGCACTCTGGGTGCAAGCTCCCAGTCAGGGTTAGGTGGGCTTCATGCACCCCGCACGCAGCCCCCATTCCACATGTGAAGAGGGCGGGTGACAGAGCCAGCCGGAGAACGCCCGGCCCTGAGCTGGGGACAGAGCCCCTCCACCTCCTGTTACAGCCCAGGGAGGACCTTCCAGAAAGCTCCGTGAGACCCTAAGCCGATGCTTCCGGATGACGACTGGAAGTGTCTGCAGTCGCAGAGCTTAGTGAGGTGGTTCCCCGGGACGCCTGGCGGGAGCAGGAACAGGGGGCGGGGAAGGGACCCCCGTGTCTCGGGGACCCCGCCATTCCTTTCCTCGTGGAGGAGGAGGGGGCTCTGACCGGCCACGACACTTCCAAGTCCCCTCGTTGCCAGAGTCCAGAGTGAACGGGCCCGTGGCCCTGCCCCGGCGAGCGGACAGCAGAGAGTGGACAGTGGACAGCAGAGAGTGGACAGCGGACAGCAGAGAGTGGACAGCGGACAGCAGAGAGTGGACAGCGGACAGCAGAGAGTGGACAGCGTCTCCTCCAAACTGCACTGTCATAGCTCCTGGCCTGACCCCCAAGGAGTGCGTGACCCAGTGCCCGCCTGCTGGCAGCCCGGGTGCTGGGGGCAGGGGCCGGCGGCCTTGGCCCTGGGGGGGCGGGGCAGCCGCGGCAGCCGCACAGGGCGAGGCGCCCGCGTGTGCCCTTCTCCCGCTTGGCCTCTCGGCCTATGTTTAGCGCTGCGCCTGGCCCTGCGGGAGTCGGCGCGCGGTGCCAAGGTCCTGGAGGGCCCTGGGGATGGCGATCTCCGGGCTGGGTGCCCGCTGGCCTGGCTCCTGGCCCGCGTAGCGCCTCCTCCTGGCCACCAGCACAGGCTGCAGCTGCTCCGCGCGGGGGTTCCCGGCCCGTCTGCGGAGCCCCGCGCCCAGCACTGCGGCGCGCACCGCTGCCTGCTCGGCTGTCTCCACCCTGCACCGCGGCGGGCAGGTGCCCGTGTGCCTCCGTCTGGGCTGTATGCAGCCGGGCGCTGCCCTCCCAGGGCTCTGTCAGCCAAGGAGGGACACAGAGCAGCGCTCATGTTTCCTCCTTGGCACGGATGCCCTGATGTGGCACCAGCGGCTGGAGAGAGCCATCCGGGCCCCGGGGAGGCGGGGGAGACAGAGAGGAGGGAAGGGAGGAAGGAGGAGAGGAGGGAGGAGAGAAGAGAGGATGGCGGGAGGGGAGGAAGAAGGGGAGGAGGAATGGGAGGGGTGGGAGGATGGGGACAGGGAGGAGGGGTAGGAGGAGGGGCTCAGGGCCAGAGAAAGGTGGGAGGAGGGGATGAGGGAGGAGGGGTGGGAGGATGGGAGGAGGGATGAGGGACAAGAGGAGGGTGAGGGAGGAAGGGTGGGAGGAGGGGTGAGGGAGGAGGGGTGGGAGGAAGGGACGAGGGATGAAGGACAAGAGGAGGGGTGAGGGAGGAGGGGTGGGAGGAGGGGTGAGGGAGGAGGGAGAGCTGCAGCCCTGGAGACTCGATACTGTCCCAGGACACAGAAGTGAGCTCACACTCAGGGTCCTTGTTGAACGAACCCACAGGACGCCCAGCGGTGAAGGGAGAATGATTGCTTGTGTCTGAGCACGGTGCTCACCACTCCGGCATCTCCGGGTGCAGGGCCTGGGGCTCCCTCCCACAGTGCTCTGGGGACCCTGCCGTGCTGGGGATCCAACCCAGGGCCCTCGTGCAAAGCCTGTGCTCCGGCCCTGGTGCCAGGCCCCGGCCGCAGTGTCTGTGTTCCCACCTGTGAGTGACTTTCTCCCGGGGATTCAGGGGCCCAGGCGGCCCCCATGGGTGACCTTGCCCTCTTACAAACCTGCCACTTCTGAAGAGTTACTGCAATGGGAGTGCAGAGTGTGGCGGACGGACATGGGACCTTGTGTCAGCCGGCCTGTTGGTGGCAGGTGCAGCTTGGGCTAATTCTCACATTACCCGGCGGGCACTACGGCACCTCCAGCAGTTCCTTTCCTAGCTGGAACTGCCTTACCTGGCCGGCACTACCTCACCTGGCCGGCACTTCCTCACCTGGTCAGTTCTACCTCACCTGGCACCTGGCCAGTACTACCTCACCTGGCCAGTATTACCTCACCTGGCCAGTACTACCTCACCTGGCTGGCACTACCTCACCTGGCCAGTACTACCTCACCTGGCCAGTACTACCTCACCTGGCCGGCACTACCTCACCTGGCCAGTATTACCTCACCTGGTCAGCACTACCTCACCTGGCCAGTATTACCTCACCTGGTCAGTACTACCTCACCTGGCCAGTATTACCTCACCTGGTCGGTACTACCTCACCTGGCCAGTACTACCTCACCTGGCCGGCACTACCTCACCTGGACAGTATTACCTCACCTGGTCAGTACTACCTCACCTGGCCAGTATTACCTCACCTGGTCAGTACTACCTCACCTGGCCAGTACTACCTCACCTGGCCAGCACTACCTCACCTGGCCGGCACTTCCTCACCTGGTCAGTACTACCTCACCTGGCACCTGGCCAGTACTACCTCACCTGGCCAGTACTACCTCACCTGGCCGGCACTACCTCATCTGGTCAGTGCTACCTCACCTGGTCAGTACTACCTCACCTGGCCGGCACTACCTCACCTGGTCAGTGCTACCTCACCTGGTCAGTACTACCTCACCTGGCCGGCACTACCTCACCTGGCCAGCCCTGTTTAAGCAACAATGAATACAACTGAGCCAGGCGTGTCAGGGGCTCACCCGTGCAGGCCCACTGAGATGCTGCTGGTTTTCTATCTGCAGGTCCACGTTCGTGGCTTTGGCCGACAGTGGACTGGAGCCCGGGGACAGAGAGGTCAACTAGGGTCGCACCTGACCCTCCAAGAGGCCCAGTGTTCTTCACAGGCTGCGCAGGGCTGGAGCAGGGGGAGCAGAGGAGCCCGTGCAGGGTCCCCCCTTATCCCGAAGTTCCTGCTCCCGTCCTAAGCCGGGTCTGACGTGCTGCGCGCCGCGGAAAGGAGGGGCTGGGAGCTGGTTTGTCAGCAGCTGGGTTTGGGGGTCGCGGGATCGAGCCCCAAGACATCCGGCCCCGCACGTCCTGCATGAGCGCGTGCTCTCTGCGCTCTCCGGCCACCTCGCGGGCCTTCGCTCTGCTCGGCAGCCCCGCAGCAAGGGAAGGGTTGCGACCTGCTACCGCCACTGCAGAGCCACTGCTACAAACGGCCGCGCGCGGCTGTCCCTGGCCGCCCCCTTCACGCGGGTCGGCGGCCGGTCAACCCACCGGGGCCCAGCCTGGCCGCCCAGGCTGGGCGAGCCCCAGGTCCGAGCGTATCTCCAGGACTCTGTGTGCACGCAGCGCACCCACTGAGCGCCTGCTGCGTGCCCGGTGCTGCAGTGCCCCGGCCCGGGCCCCCAGCACCACGGACGCCCTTGGCCTCGCCCTCCAGCGGGGCAGGGTCCAGCGGGAAGGGGCGGGGCCAGGGTACTAAGCAGGGGGAGGGAAAGCCGGGCGCACCGCAGTCGGGGGGCTCAGGGGGTCACGGGGCAGAGCGCCTGCGCTGAGCCCCAGGCGAGGGGTGGGGCAGCCTGCTGCACGGGGCGCGCTGGGTGAGCTCGCGGGCCACCGCACACCTCGGCAGTCAGGGTCGAAGATCCCGCAGTGCCCTCACACGGCCCCTGGAGAACCATCGCGAGATCTCCGTCAGTGAACCACATTGTCCCAGGTGAGCCGTCGCGAGATCTCCAGGGTGTGAACCACATGCCCAGGGAAAACCTCGCGAGATCTCCAGGTATGACCCACACCACCCAAGAAGAACCGTCGCGAGATCTCTAGGTGTGACCCACACCACCCAAGAAGAACCGTCGCGAGATTTCCAGGTGTGAACCACACCATCCTAGGAGAACCATCGCGAGATCTCTGAGTGAAACACACGGCCCAAGGAGCACCTTCGAGATCTCCAGGTGTGAACCACATGCCCAGGGAAAACCTCGCGAGATCTCCAGGTGTGAACCATACCACCCTAGGAGAACCGTCGCGAGATTTCCAGGTGTGAACCACACCACCCTAGGAGAACCATCGCGATATCTCTGAGTGAACCACACGGCCCAAGCAGATCCATCGCGAGATCTCCAGGTGTGAACCACATGCCCAGAGAAAACCTCGCGAGATCTCCGGGTAATCAAACTCTGAGTAGCTTGAAGCGGCCAGGGTGGTCGTTTTCAGCCCAGGGACAGGCAGTGGGGACACCGGGCCGGGCGGGCAGCTGGCGGCCAGACACGCGGCCACCGGGCGCCGTGGGACAGGCCGGAGCGGGGAGCGCGGCTGCCCAGAGTGGGGGGTTCAGTGACCCGACGGCGCCCCCACGGCGACGCTGGCGCGTGGGGCTGCGGCCTGCTGGCCAGGGACGACCCCAGAAGTGACTGTGCTGAGGAGACCGTCCTGGGGGGGCGCGGGACGGGGGGACCGGGCGCCGCCGCCCCCTACGGAGGCCCCCGGCCCGGGTGCTCCCGGGTGCTGCGGGCGGCCCCTGGGCTCACAGTGACCCCCCGAAGGCCGGTCCCCGCGTCGGCCACACACCGCAGAAGGCCTGGCCCGAGTTCGCGCGCGTCCTGCGCCAGGGGGCCCAGAGGGGGTCGGCGCGGCGGGGGCGGGGCCCTACCCAGGCCGGAAGGGGGCGCTGCCGCCTGCTGGTCGCGGCTCTGCCCTCCCAGGGGCCCCCTGTGGCCAAGGACGACGGTGCGGGCCTGGCCGAGGGGCTGCGGGTCAGGCTCCACGGTGGGGTGGGGGGTGGGGCGGGGTCTCCTGTGCGGGTCCAGCGGGAGGGGAGGGGGAAGAGGGGTAGGGGGCAGGGGTGGGGGACAGACCCTGGACCCGGTGCTCACCCCGCCGCACCCAGCCCTCCTCTGGGCTGGAGATCTTAGTGTTGGGGCTCCTCCTGCACCCAGCCCCTCCCTGACAGTCCCCCCACTCGCCCCACCTCACCCCTCCTCATCAGATACCTCCCTCATCCTCCTGCCCCTCTGCATCTCCCCTCTCCCCTTCATCCCGTGCCTTCCTCACTTTACCCACCCCACCCCGCCTCACTCTCCTTACTTACTTCACCCCGCGCCCTACCCCTCCTCGCTCTGTCCTATCCCTGCTTCACCCCTCCCCTCCCACTTACCTCACCCTCCCTCCTCCCCTCTCCTCTCTTCCTCACTCTACGTCCACTCCCCCACCCCTCGCCCCACCCCTTTCTCATTACACACTTCCTTCACTTTCCTCACTCTACCCTTCCTCACTCTACCCACCCCTGCTTCACCCCTCCTCCTGCACTTGCCTCACCTCTCTCCTCTCCACGACGCGGGGACCGGCCTTCGGGGGGTCACTGTGAGCCAAGGGGCCGCCCGCAGCACCCGGGAGCACCCGGGCCGGGGGCCTCCGTAGGGGGCGGCGGCATCCGGTCCTCACATCACTTCACCCCTTTCTTACACACCTCCCTCACCTCACCTCTCACTCTCTCACTCGTTACACACACCTCCCACACTTACCTCACCCCTGCCTCATTATACACATCCCTCACCTCACCCCTTCCTCGCCCTCCCTCATTACACACCTCCCTCATTACCCCAGCCCTCCCTCAGTGCACACACATCTCTCACCTCACCCCGCCCTCATTACACTCCTCCCTCACCTCACCCCTCCCTCACTCTACCTCACCACTCACCCTACCTCACCCCTCCCTCCTGCCTTGCCATGGCTCTAGGTTTCTCCCTGCACCTTTGCCCCCTGCTGCAGACCCCTCTGCCCCTCGTCCTTCCCAATGAAATGGCCCTGAGACAGACCCTGCATGGCCTTGCTGGGGGTGGCAGCAATGGCCAGGGGACAGTGGGGGGCGCAGGATTGGGGACACCAGGCCTGCTGCCTCCAAGTGGCGAGGCCCTTAGAGCCTGTGAGGGTCCCCACTGGCCACCTGCCCTGCTGGGCCAGACGAAGTCCTGAGCTGCGGGGGGCGGGGGGCCCGAGCCTTGGGCATGAGCCGTATCTGGGGAGGGGAAGCAGGGGTCCTGGCCAGGCCAGTGGGTTCCAGGGCAGCCACAAAGTGGGAACCTGAAGAATGTCCAGACCCCGGAGCAGTGCTGACAGGCCTGGGCAGAAGGGCCAGGAGTAGCCCAGGGCCCACCTCAAGCTTCACTGGGGAACTCGACAGGGAGTGGACGGCCCCTCCCCGCAGGCCCTGGGAGGACACAGCCCCACTGTGACATCACAGGGGTGCAGGAATGAGTTGGCCCCTTTGACCCTCCCTGGCCGGGACCCTTTGCCAGAACGTTTTTCTAAAATATATTTTGGTTTGGGGGCCACACCTGGTAGTGCTCAGGGCTGACTTCTGGCTCTGTGCTCGGATCTCTCCCGGTGGGGTGGGGGACCATATGTGGTGCTGGGGATGGAGCCGGGGTGAGCGCATGTAAGGCAGATGCCCTCCCCGCTGCACTGTGGCTCCGGCTCCTGGGGACTTTCTTGTCCTCCTGTCCCTCTGGGGTGTGTGGCCTGAGGACTCAGCAGGGCTGGGGTGCGACCTCGTCCTAGTGTGGAAGCGACACTCTGCAGTGTCTCCTCTGCCACCTGAGCTCGGCACACAACAGACACCTAAGGTGGGGTGTGGAGTGCGCTATGTGTGAGAGAGGGCAGGGTGCATACATGGGTGTTGGTGCACGTATGCTTGAGGGAAGGTGGGGTACATGCATTGGCAGGGTGTTTGCACGTGTGAGAAAATGTGGGGTGTGTGCATGCTTGTTTGGTGCATGTATGTGGTAGAGAGGGTGGGTACGAGCATGCATGTGGGTGCTACACAGGCCCCTCCAGCCTTCAGGCTGTGCCCGGGCCGCCTGCCTCTCGCCCACTGCACCCGGAGGCAGATGGAAGCTTCCAGCTGCATTTGGGACTTGACCAGCCTCCGCGTTCCAGAGCCCAGCCGGTGGCAGGACACCGCCCCTGCATGGATGGCGCCTAGAGAAACAGCTGGTTGGGGTGGGGTGGGGGCTGGCCCTGCTCAGGGGGGTCATGCACCGGCTTCACTCAATGGGGTTGACTTGTGGAACTAGGGACACCCCGAGCCAGGATGCAGCAGTGCTGGGTGCTGGGTCGGCCTCAAGCTCTGGGCCCTGCACGCCCGTCTTGGCCCGGTGTCCACGGCACTCAGCTGCTGCTCGGCCTCCAGCCACTTCTTCCCAGTGGTCTCTGCCCAGCCCTGGCACACTGGTTTCCCCCGTGTTAAGTTCACCAAGGTGGGCACGGCTGCTGCTGACTCCTGCACTGTTCCCCTTGCTGCATTTGAGTCCCCTGCAAGGCCTGTGAAGCCTTCTGTGACGTCCAGGACAGACTTCCGGCCTCCACTGCTCCCCCCCCCCCCCCCCCGCTCTACGGCATGATGTAATGGGTGATCATAGACCAGAATCTGAGAGCAAGCCGCCCTACTTCCTGGCTGGGCATCGGCAGGCAAGTTCCTTGACGTCTCTGAGCCTGGGTAGCACAAGACGCCAAAGCTCAAAGAAGACGTAAGGAAAAGGTTGACCACAGAGCTTAGCCCAGAGGAACTATTAAACAAATGGTGACTGCAGGCTGGAGAGATGGCACAGCAGGTAGGGCGCTCACGAGCACCAGATCAGATGGGATCTTCAGCACTCCGTCTGTTCCCGATCGAAGTCAGGAGTGATCCCTGAGCAGAGCCAGGAGTTAGCCCTGAGCACTGCCAGATTGTGGCCCCCAAATCAAAACAACAACAACAACAACAACAATAAAAGGTAATAGTTACTTTTATTACCGATGGTATTGAGATTGAAACGCTAATGATGAGAGAGAGAGAGACAGAGAGAGAGGGAGAGAGGAAGGTAATGCCTGCCATGGAGACAGAAAAGGGGGTGACAGGAGGGAAATTGGGGACATTGGTGGTGGGCCATGTGCGCTGGTGGAGGGATGGGTGTTGGAACACTAGGACTGGAACCTAACCATGAACAGCTTTGTGAGGGTCTGTCTCACAGTGATCCAATTTAAATAATAATAATAATAATAATAATTAAATAAATAAAAGCCTCGCCTTCGTTTCCCTTTCATTATTTGGGCAGTCGATGTCGGGCCACACCCAGTGGTGCCCAGGAGCCACCCTTGGCAGTGCCCAAGCGGCCATATTCGGAGCTGGGGGTCTAACTGGGGTCGGCAGCGGGCAGGGCAAGTTGTCCTCATGCTCGGCCCCTTCAAACAGGTTTCCGCAGCCCCGGGCAGCAGCCCCGGGCACGGCCACTGTGGACCCGCACGCCACACTGATGCCCCTTCAGGCGTGGCGCTGGGGCTGACCTCAGCCATCGGAAGAGGGTCGTGAAGCAGAGGCGGCCAGTGCTGCCCCCACCACCGGGCACCAGGTGAGCGCGGGTGCCAGGTCACACACGGGGCCACTCAACCCTGCTCCCTGTGCTCCCTGGGCTGGACACTACGAACCCTGTAGTGTCAGCGCCTTCGGGGCTCCCCTCTGGGCACCCCATCCCTGCAGCTCTGTTAGGCCGGGCACGGCCAGCCTTGGAAGGCCGGGCCTGCAGTGTGGGGGGTTGGGGGGGTGGGGGCTGCTGCATGGTGGCCCTCGGGTCCCGGGTCACATGTGGTCACATTCCGTGGTGGGGCTTCTCTCCATCAGAAGGACCTCAAGGAGCTGCTGTCTCCCCAGAACCCACTTTAGCTCCCGCTGGCTTGGGGCGCCACACAGCACCCCACAGCCCCTAAAGGGGCCCGCCTGGGCTGGCCACTGACTGCTGCCCTGGTCCCCGTGGGCAAACAGCCCCAGGTCCGCAAACCCCCTGGGCTAGGGAGGGGAGGGAGGAGAGGGCAGGGGATCTGGGTAGGGGTCTTATGGGGGGCCTGGTGGTCTGTGGGCGCAGTTCCTCTCTGGGCCTGGGAGGCCGTGCCCGGTGGGGGGAGGGGAGCGCCTCTGAGCGAGAAGCCCTGTTGAGGCCCCCAGAGGGCAGAGGGCTGCTCCCCGGCTGGCACTGGGGGCTCCGTGACTCAGAGGGGCCCCTAGGGGAGACCTGCCCCGGGCGCTGTTCAGGGGAGCATCTGCCTCGGACACCGCATTTGATCCTCATCCCCCCAGACACCACGTGGGGGCCCCTGTGAGGCACAGTCTTGGGGTTCGGGAGGCCCTTTGAGGGTCTTCTCGGGAGTGGCTGGAATGTCCTGGGCACTGGGCCAAGAGGGGGTGCAGGGCCCGGAGCTCGAGGCCGACCCAGCGCCCAGCACTGCTGCATCTTGGCTCGGGGGGTCCCTAGTTCCACAAGTCAACCCCATCGAGTGGAGCTGGTGTGTGACCCAGAGCAGGGCCCTCCTGGCTCGGGGCCCGGCCCCTTCCTCCCCGCTACTCGCAGCCCCCCCAACCCAATCAGCTGTTTATCTGGGTGCTGCCCGTCCAGGGACGTGTCCTTAGCCACAGCCGGTCTGGAGCCTTAAGGCTTCTCTTGAACGGGTCCAGGCTGAGGGGGGTCCACGGGGCCGGGCCGGTGTTTGGGGCCATGAGAGGAACGTGTGTTTGCTGACTGCGATGTTGATTTGGGGATGGAATTCTGGGTGACCGTGGGCACTGCAGAAGCTCTGCCTTCAGAGAGAGTGAGAGCGAGCGAGTGAGCAAGTGAGAGAGAGGGAGAGGGAGAGGGAGAGGGAGAGGGAGAGAGAGGGAGAGGGAGAGAGAGAGAGAGAGAAAGAGAGAAAGGGATGGGGGGAGAGAAGCTCTGTCACATCTGCTGGGACAGGTGAGACCAGTCCCTCGTTCCCACCATCCACACCTTCCTGAGGGGAACAAGAGGGACCAGCTGGACACCAGCAGAGCTCTATGGGAAACTCAGCCGCCAAGAGGCCCAGAAGCTTCTGGAAGCCGCCTCTGTGGAGGCCCAGGGCCGTGCACCAGAGCCTGGCATCTAGTAAAGAACCATTGTAACCACTGTCCCTCAGGTCCAGAAACGGGGGTCACGGTCCCCCCCTTCCCTCTGCACCCCCAGCTCATCAGGGAAGACCAGAGTCATGGCCGGCTGCTCAGGGGGCTTCGTCTGGGGCCACCGCCTAGGCTGGTGTCTCCCCAGCCTTGCCCTACTGCCCTTTCTGTGCGCTGACTGACCGGGCCCGTGTCCCCCACCACCACCCACCCCAGAGCTCAACATACTGTGGTATAGCAAAGCTGCCTATTTGCATTCAGACACGCCCAGGGTTCGAATCCCAGCTCAAACTGGTTTGCTGCCCGGGCCTGTCCCAATGGGTATCCTGTTTGGAGCCTCAGGAGGAGGCAACGCAGGCAGCAGGAACGGCCCCGGGAAGGATGTGCGGAACTTGGAGAAGGGACGCGGAGGAGGACAGAAGCACAGAAAGCGTCTCACTGCTTGATTCCTGCGACCTTGGCAGTGAGTTCTCTGCCCCCTAGTGGCAGCTCTGAAGAATGACACCAGAGTGTCTCCAGGCTGTAGCCACGCGGAAGCCGTTTCCCAACCCAGCAGCTGCAGGAGCTCAGTTCAGTCCCCGGGTGCTGGCGTTCCTAGGGCTGAGTAGCGGGAGGGAGCTCAGTGTGAAAATGCATTCGATCCCATCTTAAAATCGAGTTTTATGATATTAAAATTGCACTGTGGGGGCTGGAGAGATAGCACAGCGGGCAGGGCGTTTGCCTTGCACGTGGCTGACCGGGGTTCGATTCCCAGCATCCCATATGGTCCCCTGAGCACCACCAGGAGGAATTCCTGAGCGCAGAGCCAGGAGTGATCCCTGTGCATCGCCAGGCATGACCCAAAAAGCTAAAAATAAAAAAAATAAAAATAATAAAACTGCACTGACATTATTCGTCTGCGTGGGTGCTGTCTTCCTCCCTAGACCTCCCCTTGGTCTCAGCCACGCCATCATTCCTGCTTTCGGGCTGAAGAGACTGAATCTCTGAAAAGCGAGATCGTTTATGCAACCCCAGCGGGTGGGGGGGGTTGGGAGTTCTTCCTCCCCCACACACCCTGCAGCCCTGATCACACAGACTGTTGGGCTGAGTTGGGGTTCGGATCCCAGTGGACCTGCACATACCTTCCCCAGAGCTCTGGGTGGCCAGAATGGCCCCAGCCCTCAGCTGCAAGCTTTCCCTTCCCCACCCACCACCACAGACGACCAGCTGTCCCGGTGCCTCCCCGCTGCGTCTCTGGATCCAGCTGTGCTTGCTGTGTCGCCAGTGTCATGGCCAGCAGTGGGCGCGGGGCCAGGGGCCACAGCGCCACCTACAGGAGAACCTGTGATGTGTGGATGGCCCTTGGCGGGACAGGGCTGGGGCTGCTGTATCCTCCGCACTGATTCACACACACACACACACACACACACACACACACACACACACACACACACACACACTTATTCTCCCTCACTCTTTCCCTCACACTCTTGTTCTCTCACTCACACACTTACTCTCCCTTACACTCTTCCGCTCTCTACTCTCTCCCTCTCCTTTGCATACTCCCTCACCCTCTCACTCACACGCTCTCCCTCCCTCAGATACTCTCTCCCACTCCCTCTCTCACTCAAACACTCACTCTCCCTCACATACTCAGTCTCTCTCTCATACACTCTTGCTCTCTTGCCCTCCCCCCCCACACACACACACAGATACATCCCACATTTCCCTGCACTTATATCTGCTCGCACACTTTTAGTTTTGGAGCTTGCTGGGGGTTGTACATTGTAGTTGTGGAGCCTGTGCACACTTTGGTTGCAGTGAGCCAGCGATTGTACTTTCATTCTGTGATGCCAGATGTGACGGACATGCAGCCAGGATGGCACTGCACAGTGGAACACGGCTGGGGGGTTGGACCAGGGATTTATGCCTTCAAGGCAGGGCTCTAGCACTGAATAATCCCCGCCCGCCCTCGTTATTGGAGTTGATAGTGCAAGACTGACGCAGTGCTCTTCTGAATATCAAAAATGAATATCAAAAAGCAAAAATGTTCATTTCTTAATCCTTGGTCCTTCCATTCAACACTGCAGGGCAGAAGGACTTTGGGTCAGGACCTGCATACGCTGGGGCTGGGGTGGTCATATAGCAGGTAAGGTGCTCGCCTCGCACACAGCTAACTGGAGTTCGACCCCCAGCTGCCCCTATAGTCCCCTGAGCCACCTCAGGAGTGACCACTGAGTGCAGAGGCAGGAGTAAGTCCTGAGCACCACTGGGTGTGACCCAAAAGAAAAAAGAAAAAAGAAACTTCAGACCCAGCTCGTTGCCTGAGTTTCCTTCTCACGGTCCCCCCCGGACACCCCTATCCCCAGTACTGCTGCTGCTGCATCCCAGAGACCAGCAAGGGCAAGAAGGGGCCCCTCTGCGCTCACTTGTGGGGTATAGAATAACATCACATGAGGCTGACACCCAAGGGCAGTAGATACAAGGCCAGGGGGATTGCCCCGTAGCTGGAAGCCTGCTTCATGAGCGGAGGGGAGAAGGCAGATGGAATAGAGAAGGGATCACTAAGAAAATGATGGCTGGAGGAACCAGTTGGGATGGGAGATGCATGCTGAAAGTAGATAATGGACCAAACATGAAGACCTCTTAGTGTCTGTGTTGCAAGCTATAATGCCCAAAAGTAGAGAGAGAGTATGGGGAATATTGTCTGCCATGGAGGCAGGAGGAGGGTGGGAAAGGGGGGGTATACCCGGGATATTGGTGGTGGGGAATGTGCACTGGTGGAGGGATGGATGTTTGATCATTGTGAGACTGTAACCCAAACATGAAAGCTTGAAACTATGTCACGGTGATTCAATAAAATAAAGGGTCCCCTCAGCCACAAAACACAATATCTGGGCATGGGGTGCTCCCAAACAGTGCTCAGGAGGTCCTGGGGGTCCTACTGGTGATTTTCAGCCAACGAGCTTGGAAGCTCAATGCAAAGGCCCGAGGACATGGTGCTGCTCGGACCCTTCATGCTGGGGAATACCTGGGCCGCCCTGATGGTTCTGGGGGGCCTCCAGGCCTCACACAACAGTTCGGGTCCCCCAGGACTGTCATGCCAGGAAGCAAGCCCCGGTGTTGCACAATGTTGCAGCACTTCCGTTGGTCACCCCATGCCACCCAGCACACCCCCAAACACTTTTGCGAAGCCTCAGCTCTCTGCCAACCGCGAACCACAGCGGGAGGCGTGGAAGGACGAGTGCGGTTAGAACTCCGTTTCCGCAGCGCAGAGCTGGGATGACAGGCCTCTGGTCTCTGATTTTCTTCTGTAGGTCTTTGCGTCTTTTTTTTTTTTTTTGGCCATTTGGGTCACACCTGGTGATGCTCAGGGGTTCCTCTGGCTCTGCACTCAGGAATCACTCTTGGCGGTGCTCCGGGGACCCTATGGGATGCTGGGAATCGAACCTGGGTCAGCTTCGTGCAAGGCAAACGCCCTACCTGCTGTACGATCACTCCAGCCCCTTTGCAACTTTTTAGAAGCATGATTGCAGTAATCTTGGTTTGTAACGCGCTGCACACTTCCAGGGGGCAGAGTTATATTTCAGCAAGTGCCGTCGTGACCCTGGCCGTCCCCACCAAGATCTCGTTTCCATCGACCACCCTAGACCTCAGCTCCTTCAGCTGCTTTGCCCCCTTCCTGATTTGTGCATATCTGGAGGTTTCTGTGACAAGATGGTGAACGTTATTCAAACACTGGAGGTGGGGAGGGAGTGCGATCAAATATTGAAAAACTGAATGAGGGGCTGGAGCAATAGCACAGCGGGTAGGGCATTCGCCTTGCACGCAGCCGACCTCGGTTCGATTCCCAGAATCCCATAGGGTCCCCTGAGCACTGCCAGGAGTAATTCCTGAGTGCAGAGCCAGGAGTAACCCCTTTGCATCACCAGGTGTGACCCAAAAAGAAAAAAAAATTAATGTAGAAAGAAAAAGTGTCAACTGTTGATAGAATTCTAGGAGTAAAAATCATAATAAAGTTGCAATATTAATATTAATGTGTCAATGTCATCCCGTTGCTCATCGATTTGTTCGAGTGGGCACCAGTAACGTCTCTCATTGTGAGACTTGTTGTTACTGTTTTTGGCATATC
The DNA here is from genome assembly GCF_027595985.1 of Sorex araneus. NCBI lineage: Eukaryota > Metazoa > Chordata > Mammalia > Eulipotyphla > Soricidae > Sorex > Sorex araneus. The sequence continues at coordinate 8,121,289 of NC_073304.1, read as the reverse complement.
CAATACACCATGGGGAGCTTGCCAGGCTCTACCGTGCTGGCGCGATACTCTCGGTAGCTTGCTGGGCTCTGCCAGAGGGGCGGAGGAATTGAACATGGGTCAGCCGAGTGAAAGGTGAATGCCCTGCCGCTGTGTTATCGCTCCAGCCCCAGTTAATATTAATAGATCTAGAAAATAAATCTATGTGAGCATGGTTATATCTGATCGCAGCATTGCTTATGTCCTTGTCTGAGAATTTCCGAAGCTTGTTGCTGCTTCAGGAGGTGTCTGCGCCGTCCACACATTTCCAGACGGGATGGTCTGAGCCAAAGATTCCAGGAGGCAGAGATACGGGGCTGCTGGGGCTTTGAGAAGTCTGAGGGACTGGCGGGGGGTGGGGGAGGCTCCCAAGAAACCCCAGAGGTCTCAGCGAGGAGGGTGGCATCTCTGCAGAGACTGCTCATGAGGCGGTGGAGCCCTTGGCGCAGCTGCAGCGCTGCGGGTGCACGCTGGCATCGGGGTGGCAGGTTTGGGGGCACTCGGCCCACCCGCCTCCCCGGGGCTTTTCTGCAGCATCAGAACTCCCGGGTGAGTCACAGGGAGTGAGTTCCCCAGTGACAACGTGAGAGGGAACGGGCTGGAGAAAGAGAAGAGCGGGGAGGGCGCTTGCCTTGCACGTGGTCAGCCCAGGTTGGGCTCCCCAGGCCCCCAGATGGTGCTCCGAGCACCGTCTGGAGTGAGTCCTGAGCAGAGAGCCAGGAGTAAGCCCTGGGCATCACCCGGCGTGGCCAAAAAAATAGAAACAAACCCCAAAATTGGAAGAAACATACTAAAAAGGCTGCCCCTAGGTGGACAGATGTGTTTGGGGGGAGGGGCGTCACTCCCCCGTGGTGCTCAGGGCCGACTCCTAGCTCCGAGCTCAGGGATCACTCCTGGTGGCCTCCGGGGACTATACGGTCTGCAGAGGGTTGAGTGTGGCTCAGTCACACGCAAGGTAAACGCCTTAGCCACCTGCTGCCCTGTCACTCCATTCCTGATGGTCAGATTTTCAACTTTGTTCGGCAAGAGGTGAGATCTGTGAGTTTTGCAGCCATTCTGAGAGGAACCAGGGTTTGGTGTCCACCTGGAAGCGCAGAGTGGACAGCTGAAATCAGCCACCAGAATGGATAGCTCAGAGAGGCACAGTCACTTGCTCAGGGTCACACAGTCAAGAGGGCAGCCTCAAAGCTAGAGCACTTTCCTCAAGCAAAGCTTCCAGAATTTCTCCCTCAATTCCCCTGGTGGTAGAGGAACAAGAACTGTGACTTTCAGGGCCCCGGTGGCAGACCCGGGGCTGCTGATTCTCTTTAATGTACCTTGTCTGAACATTACACACGCGGGAATTCCTTCTCAGAAAGGAGTATTTGCCCTTGTCCAGAGAAACCAGGTTTTGTCCCAAATTCTGGCACCGCAGGCCTATGTCTGGGGCACAGCCAGCTCTGCCTGGGGGATGCCCAGCCCGGGGCCCGGGGCCCGGGGCCCAGGGGAGGAGCAGCGATCTTTCATCACACCTATCTGGCTTCTCCTCCGGGCACAGAGAGTTTCCAGGAATCCCAGAGCCTGAATTTCTTCATTTTTTGTGCCCTGGGAGATGGATGATGGCATCTGAGGGGCTTATCCAGGTGCCAAGCCGGCTCTGTGGAATCCAAGCTGTGCTGTGGGCCCCGACTCCACCATCTGTCCACCTGGCTGGGGCCTGGGCTGCCCCCAGACCCTTAGTCTCCTGCCCCCACATCCAGCCCCCAGCCACACCCTCTCCGTGCCCCTCTGATCTCAGGGCCTGCCCACGTCCGCAGCTCTGCACCCACCGCTTCCTGGAGGCCCCCTCGTCTCTACAGGACCCGGCAGCCTCTGGCTTCCCAGCAGTCCTGATGAACTCTGCCAGGGCTGCTCATGTTCACTCTCCCTCAGCTGAGTGGACCCCCCCCCTCCTGCTGGGTTACCTCAAATGAGGATCGAGCAGGGCTAAAGCCCAGGCGGGTGACCCTCCGGCAGACCCTCCTCTCTTCCCTGCCCTGCTCCTCACAGACCACACCTGGATCAATCACAGCTTATGATGAGCACTGGACGAGGAGTCCGGATCCTGTATCCCAGCCCACTTAGGCGCTTTCTCCAAGGTTGCTCCTGTCCTTCTGACTTCTTTGACTGTAAAACAACAAAGAGTAGACACTTTAATTTCTCTGTGCCTCGATGTTCTCAGCTGTTAAATAGGAACAAATGATAAAACCCCATTCCCATAAAGTAGTTGAAAAAATAATTGAGATCAGATGGATGGTCCAGGGAAATGCCTTGCACACTCTCTACCCTCGTTTGATCTCCAGCATCATATTACCCACCCAAATATCGCTACTTGGCTCTGGTGGTCCCGGCTCTCAGGGCCCAGGTGGAATGCCATCCTTGGGTTCTAGCATGGAATCACCATGCCTGTTTGGCCAAGCAGCAACTTTAGCAGGGCTCAAGGTCTGACACGGAATCTTCGAATACTTCCTGCTCCTCCGTTTGATGTCCAGTAATAATGAGCTTGCACGCAGACTGCGCCGCCAAAACTGGTTCCCAGCCTGTGCCTGGTGCATACCTTTGTCAGACAATTGCAGCAGCACAGAACCAACCATCCTGGACATTCATTCAACAAACATTAATTGGGTGCCAGGAAACCAACTGATTCATGAGTTGGAATGGGGATAAAATACTGTTTAGAAGCTACAGTACAGAGTCAGCCCAGTATGGTCAAGTCTAGGACACGTGGCCACTGCATGCCGATCCTCCGATCTGGAATAACCTGACCTGGTTGGCGGATTAATCACAGCCAGCTAATCTTTCGGGAGACCTCAACTGGGAACTTTTGTTTCGAGCCCTTCAGCCTTCACCAAGTTAAAACCTGTCTTTCTGGGTCGGGCTAACGCCGCGACGGGGCTGAAAGGAGTCTGTGTCTTTAAGGGTGGGCGGCGCCCTGTCACACGGGCCCTATCGGCATGGGCCGCGGGCCGTGAAGTCCCACCCCCTTTCTGTGACGTCCCGCGGGCGCGGCTTCTGATTGCCCGCGCCCGACGTCAGTCGCGGGGCGTGTGTCTCGCTGGGACACCGTGCAGGTGTGAGCGCAGGTTCGCGGAGCGGTCGGGCGTGTTCTCCGCTCGCCGCCGCCGCCGCCCGACCCGACGGCGGAGCCAGCGAGTGACCCCCGCGGCGCCCTCCCGCACCGGATCGCTCCTCGCTGGGGCGGGACCTGGCCCGCAGGTCCTGGTCACTATGGTCAGTGGCGGTGCTGCTGGTGGCAGTGGAGGGATCCGGAAGGGGGCGGGACAGGGGGCGCGGACGGGGGCCAGGGGCGCGGGCACGACCCCAGCGCGGGGGGGCCCGTGGCGTTCCAACCCCGGGAGTCGGGCCGGGCAGGGGCCACCCCCGTCCTTCCTCTGGAGACCCTGGTGGGCCGGGGACCGCCCCCCGCCCCCGCCGTTCCCCGTGGGCACTGCTCACCCGGGGCGGTCTGTGTGGGCTCCCTGGGGGCGGGGGAGCTGGGAGGCTGCAGGGCTAAGTTGCCCCTTCTTGATGCCCACCCCCATAGACCCACGCAAGCAGCCAGCGCCCCCTGGACACTAGGGCTCAGCCGTCAGGCCCCCCCACCACGCCCCCCGACCTCGCGGGTTTGCAGGGATGGGGCCTTTGGGACCTCCCTCGTGGACAGGCTGTCTCAGTTCGCCCGGGGAACTTAGGGGGTCTCAGCAAAGCCAAATCAGCCGCCCGGGTCCTGGGCTCGGTCGGTGGGGAAACTGCAGCCGAGGGGGGAGGGGCTGCGGCTGATGGTGGTGTCCCTGGGATATCCGAGATCTGGCCCATGGGGCCCTCCAGGTGGGGTAGGGGGTGGGGTGGGCAGGGCCAGGCAAGCTGACGGGGGCCCCCGGCGATCACCCGCAGCCCTTGGCTCTGAGGTTGGCAGTCAAGGGGCCCTGAGTTCCAGTCTCACCTTCACCCCTTGGAGAGCCCAGACTACTGGCCCCCGGGCCACCTGGGCGCATGTCCCATGGGCAGCTGTGAGCATCGGGAGGTGACACGTTCCGAGTGTGTGTGCTGTGCCTGGAGCCCCTCCTGCCGTGTGTGGGAGGGAAAGAGGTCACCTCCGGGACGCCACTGGGCTGGGGCACAGCGCAGAGAGGGGTGCGGGCCTGACACGTTCTGAGGGCGGCGTGGGCCCGGCCACCCGAGCTCCAGCTGACCCTCCGCCCGCTGCTGCGGGCTGTGGGGGAGGCTCGGGGGCACCCCAGCACCTGCTTCCCGCTTCCCCCCCCCGCGGCCCGGGGCCCACCTGGTCCTGCGGCTCCTGTCCCCGTGTTTCTGCATCACCCCCAGGGAGTGGCAGGAACTGCAGTAATAATGGGGTTAGCCACCGTCGGCCACACCTCCAGGCTGGGGTGTCCCGTGACCGCCCCGGTAGGAGGGCGTGGGGGTGGGGAGCCCCACCGTGCCAGCCTTGGTGCCACGCAGGGAGCCCCCGGCTGGTCCCCCACTCGTGGCGCTGGACTCGGGAGCCAGGAAGTGACAGGGCCGGTGTCACCCCCACGCCCTCTCACTGTGCAGGGGAGCCCCAGGTGCCTGGTGGAGGGAGAGGGGCTTCGCCCACCTTCGGGAAGCTGGCCTGGGACCCCCAGTGAGAGGCTGATGACATCTGTGCTCAGCGTTTACTGAGCCCTGGTGTGTGCCGCGTGGATGGGGTGCGTTTGTGCGGGGGACGTGAAGAGTGTCCGTCTCTCTCAGGCCAGAGGGGCTGTGCCCGAGACGGGCGCTGGTTGGAGAGCTGGACCCCCCTCCCCCACCCGCCCCGGGAAGGCTGTATGTGGGGGGGTGGGTGGCTGGCACTCACCCCAGTGAGCAGTGCTCACCCAGAGGCTGGGAGCCCCGCAGCAGGAAGCCTGTGCACACAGGGAGTGGGGGATCTTGGACCGGGCATTGAAGGATGTGTAGGAGTGTTCGGAAGGATTTCAGGAGGAGTCTGTTCAAGCGGGGGGCTGCAGAGGCCCCGAGGGCTGGCCTGGAAACATGGTGTGGAATGGGGTGCTCTGGGCGGGAGGTGTGTGGGGGTGCGGGAAGCTGGAGGGGTGGGGAGAGGGGAGGGACGGAAGCTGCTGACCTTGCTGCTGAGGGCGCCCGGGTCCGAGGCTCCTGCCTGTGCCAGCATCTGCTCGCACAGGAAGGATGGTTGACCTGACCTCTAGGGGGGTGGGGTGGACACAGGCTGGGAGTGGCCAGGAGGAGGCCAGGGCCCGCTCACCCTTTGTTCACTCACCCCCTCACTGTGCCCAGGCCCTGGGGTGGGGTCTGGTGACAGGCGTGTGTCATGGAGTTGACATTTGAGGGTAGGAAGACGACGGATGGGAGGCCGGTCACTCAGTGAACCCGCGCAGCAGATGAGCACTGGAGAACTGAAGCAAGTCAAGGCAGTAGGGAGAGATCAGGGAAGAGTTTAAATATGTGGTCAGGGAAGGCTTCTTGGAGGAGGAGGCCCATGTCGAGCTGGAGCCATTCTGGCAGTGGGAAGGCCGCGTGCAGAGGCCCTGAGGTTGGATAGGTGTGTCTGGGTGGAGGAACACCGTTGTCTGTGGTTGGGGGCTCCGGGAGAGTGAGGTGAGCAGGGGCCACAGGGGGCCACAGGGGCCGAGTCTATCCTGAGTGAGACCTGGGGTGGGGGCGCTGTCCTTATGGAGGCATCTCTGCTGACCACCGGGGACATGTGGCCAATTGGGGACAGGAGAGGAGGCCAGGTCAGGGGTGACACTGGTGAGGTCCCATCTTTGGGGGGGCCTTCGGGGCAGCTGGGGTGCCAGGGCGAGGGCGCAGGAAGGCCGAGGAATCGGGGTGGTGGGCATCTGGGAGTCAGGCTGAGCCTGAGCGCCAGGGGCGGGTCTCAGGGGACCAGCTCCAAGCTCCGAGGGCCACTGGGAGGATGTGGCCAGATGTTCGCATCTGAGTTCAGGGCCCCAAGGCCGGGGAGCGGCTCTTCCCTCCCCTGAGCTCCCGGCAGGATGAGCCTGCGGGGACCGAGTCGGGAGCCAGGAACTTGCCGGCTCCCCAGGAGCTGTGGGCAGGGCCCCTCCCGCCTCCGGGTTGTTGGGGTTCAGGCGATCACCCCAGGGGTGCCTGAAGGTGTATACAATAGGTCCCTATTAGCTGGGTGAGGGCGCACGGCTGCGGGGGCGGGGGGAAGCAGGAGAATCGAGAGCGGAGATGTGGGGGGGGGGGCTGCTGGTCATGGAAGCTTCCCCGGGGTGTGCGGGACAGGAAGGGGCGCCGCGGGGAGGGAGGGGCTGCTGCTAATTTGCTGTCACAGCAGCAGGAAGCTCATTTGGGGCCCTGGGCCTCCCCTTCATGTGGCCTCCACGCGGCTCATCAATTAGGATGTTTGCTTCTCCTGCGTTAGTCCCTACACGCTGGTGCCCGGGAGGGGGCACTTAAAGAGGCGCAGCCTTCTAGCCCCGCCCACCCCCTCCCCGAACGGGCAAGCCAGGCCCGAGCCCCAGTAAAGGGAGGTGGAAGTGCCTGGCCCCTCGGGGAGCTGGGAGCATGAAGACCGGACAGTCCGAGGGCTGGGCAGGCCCGGTGACTCCCAGCCCCGTCAGCCCTGCGGGCCACGTGATCTCGGGGGCCCCAAGGCCGGCACTCCGGCTGGGGCCCCGGCTGGGCAGGGAGGGGACCTCTGCGTAACCCTACTGGGCTTCATCTTTTCCAGAACCTTCCAGGGTGTCCCATTCGGCCGCCCTCGTGCCTGGGGCCCTGGGCTGAGGGAAGCGGTGACGGGTGGCGAGCAGTTTCGCTCGCCCCAGGCTGGTGGTGGAAAGTCCGGGGGCCCCGTGGGCAGGCTGAGGTCTGTGGAGAGGCTTTGGGGAACGGGCCGTGTGAATTCCAGGCTCCCGGAGAGCTCTGCATGGGTCGGAACCCCCAGACACGCTCCCGGGCATCAGGCCCAGGGCCACTGGGAAGAGCCCCACATGGGGGGTCGGTCTGGCCCCTTCTCCCCTTGAAGCCCAGGTGAAGCCTGTCAGAAGCAGCTTCCGAGCCTGGGTGTTGCACCCGGGCTTCATTCATGAGCACTGCTTGGTGAGCCAGGAATCGGGCCGAGGAAGGACCCTTGCCGGCGGCTGGATCAGGCCCGACCTGACACCGGGAGGCGTGCGTGGCTCGTCTGTTCTTTCTCCATAGCAGTGCTCAGCCCGGCCTTGAAGAACAAAACACCCATGAGCCTGGCCTGTGAACGGAGACTCGAGCTCCCGGCCAGGGTGCGGGCAGGGCCTGCTGCTGGGGACGGGAAAGAACAGCCAGTGGGGGGGGCAGGAACTAGACCCCACTCGTCCTGGCAAGCACCTGTGCGGCGCTAGGGGGCGCTGGAGCCGCCGTGAGCCTCCATGGTGCTGGGGGGGTCTCAGAGGCCACGGAACTGGAGGCCTCGGGGCAGGAGAGGAGACTCAAATAGAAGCGAGACGGCAAGGCCCACGGCGCCTGCGGAGTAACGCGCGACACACAAACACCTTCTGCGTTTGCTCACTGGAGGGGCCGTGCCCGGAGGTGCTCAGGCCTCACTCGGGGCTCAGTGCTCAGGGAACCCTCCTGCAAGGCCTCGGGGGAACCCTATGGGGTGTCAGGGTGGTCTCTTGCAAACCCAGTGCCTTGCCCCCCGTTTGATCTCCCGACTGCAGCCCCCAACAGCTTCATTTCACACAGGACACATGGCGAGGCCCTTGGAGGGGCATGTGCCGAAGAGGGAAGGACGGTGCCGTCGTGGGGTGCGAGGGCAAGCGGGGGAGCCGGGAGCCGGGGTCTCACGGGTCGAGGTGCAGTTTGGGGAGATGAACGTTCTGGAGGTGGCTGGTGGCAAGTCGGCCGCACGCTGGTGTCTGATGGTCAGGGGACACTCTACAGACAGCTGCACGCTGGCAGTCACGCCACGGGGACCCCTCTGGAGTGAGGGGTGCTGGAAGACGGGGACAGGCCAGTGACAAAGGCTTCTCTCTGGGCAGGTGGGCAGGACGGACATTAGCCAGGGACGAGGCTGAGCGGCCACGGGCTGGGCCTCGGGGACAGAGAGTGATGATGACACGACCACCAGAGCCGCTGGCTGCCCAGTGGAAAGTGCATTTCTTTCTCTCTTTTTTTTTTTGCTTTATGGGTCACACCTGGCAATGCTCAGGGGTCACTCCTGTTTCTGCACTCAAGAATCACCCCTGGCGGTGCTCAGGGGACCCTATGGGATGCTGGAAATCGAACCCAGGTTGGCCGTGTGCAAGGCAAACGCTCTCCCCGCTGTGCTATCGCTCCAGCCCTGGAAAGTGCATTTCTGTCCTCCCAGCCGTGTTTGGGGTCCGAGACTGTGTCGGGGCTGGGGGGGATGCCAGGATACTGGCCTCATCCGATCGACACGCCGCCTTCTTACGTGACATGCGTCCTGAAACGGGAGCCACGCCCAGGCAGCGGGGGGTCGGGGTGCCCCTGCCACCCGAGAGCCCTGAGGCGGGACGGGAAAATATCAGGCGGGAGAGGAGGCTGGTTGGAGAGATGGCGGTCTGGGCTCGGCGGTGGAGGGCGGGAAACCCACCCCAGCAGCTGGCTGTGTTTGCACACGTGCAACCCCCCAGCACCACCGGCTGTGACCCTGAGGCTGCTCATACCGCCCGTGGCCCTGGGGTGCCCAGCAGGGCAGGGTCTGGGTCCTAGCGCTCACCCCCTCCCCTCACTGGCAGAGCATCACCAGAAACGGCCGTGCCCCCCGCCCCCGGGAACTACTCGGGAGACGCCCCCCAAGGAACGGAGATGTGCAGTCTGTGTACCCCTCGCTCTCCCTGGTCAGGCTGCCCTCCCTCCGCCCTGCCGGCTTTTCCTTTGTAGCCCTGCAGACGCCCCGGGCTGGCCACAGCCTTGGCTCTCTGGGCTGCATTCTGAGCTGTCGCCAGTAGGGGGTGCTGTCCTCACCTGCTGCTCCTTGATCACTCCGTGTGGCACTTCCTGTGTCTGGGAGCCTTGTTGTTGTTTTTTTTTCCTTTTTGGGTCACATCCTTTGATGCACAGGGTTACTCCTGGCTCTGCACTCAGGAATTACCCCCTGGCAGTGCTCAGGGGACCATATGGGATGCTGGGAATGGAACCCGGGTCAGCTGCATGCAAGGCAAATGCCCTCCCCGCTGTGCTATTGCTCCAGCCCCTGGGAGCCTTGCTGGGAGGGGTTCAGGGTCCTGGCCCCCCCGTATTTCCAGCCCGTGTGAGTGCTCGGTGCGGACCTGACCTCAGAAACTGTTGGGGGAAGGAAAGGGGGCGTGGCACCATGACCCCATGACCCCACGACCCAGAGACCGGCCACGGCACCTTCCAACAGAAAAGTCCCAGATTTGTGCCTCGACTCCATGTTGTTCCCAGGTGAAACCCCTATGTCATGCGTCCTGTCGGGGGGCCCTCGTCCTCCCGGTCAGGTGCCCTCCTAGTGCCGGCGGCCCCTCCGCGCCCTGTACCGCGGCTCCAGCCCGTCTGCCTCCTCTTTCAGAGTGAAACATCCTTCAACCTAATATCAGAAAAATGTGACATCCTATCAATTCTCCGGGATCACCCTGAAAACAGGATTTACCAGAGGAAGATCCAGGTGAGGGCCTCGGCAGGAGGGCGCAGGGCACGGAGGAGCGGGCACTGCTCTGAGAGCAAAGCTGGCTGGGCCCGCGATGGGACCCGGGCCCGGAGCAGAGCCAGGGGCTCCCACGCTGGGTGCGGGCCTGGAGAAACCCTGTTCCGACTTGGATCTGCTCGGGGCTTAGTCCTGGCGGGGCCCCAGGGGCCAGCTGGGGATGGGACCCGGGTTGACCGTGAAAGGCCATCGTGCCCTGCCAGCCCCTTCTTTTTCTTTTTGGGTCACACCCGGCGATGCACAGGGGTTACTCCTGGCTCTACACTCAGGAATTACCCCTGGTGCTCAGGGTACCATATGGGATGCTGGAATTTGAACCCGTGTCAGCCACGTGCAAGGCAAACGCCCTACCCGCTGTGCTATCGCTCCAGCCCTGTCTTTCTTAATGCCTTTGTGCCCCAGACAAGCTGTTGGGGTGCTCCCAGTATCGGGCATTGGGGCTTTGTGCCCGCATCCTAGCACTGAGGAAATAGCCGGACACTGAGTGGCCTTCTCTGTGCCCAGAGAAATGCCACTGGCCCTACCTCCCTCTGCCCTCACGGACACGCAGCCGTCTCAGCTCCGCCTCATGGGTTACCCCAGGGGCTGTGACCCCGGTGCAGCCACAGGGATTACGTCCAGGGCGGGAACAAGGCCTGGTGACTCTCAGGTCCCGGAAGCCACCTCTGGAGATGAGAATAGGGTTCAAGGGGCACAATCATCTTTCCTGCCAGCCCGGCTCTAGGCCTTCAGCTTTGCGACTGCTGGGCACAGGGACACCCTGACCACTGCCCGCCCCAAGACAGCAAAGGAAACTCCGGATCAGGAGGCATCCTGCAAAAGCAGGAGGGGGTGACGTGTTTGAAGCACTGGCCACTGCTAAGTGGACCTGGGGTCCAGCCCCCCGCAGCCCAGCCTCTGCGCCGGAAGCCGTGTCCAGTCTGGTCTGGCCACACCCCACCCCTCGGGCCTGACGCTGTAGGTGGCGGAGGGCAGGGACCACTGGGGACAGGTTGCCCTCCGCAGAGTTTCGTGCCTGAGAGGACAGAGAGGGGCAGGCGCCGCCCCCTGCCGCCACAGACCCTGGCCCGTTGCCCCCACAGGAGCTCAGCAAAAGGTTCACCGCGATCCGCAAGACCAAGGGAGACGGGAACTGCTTCTACCGCGCCCTGGGCTACTCCTACTTGGAGTCGCTGCTGGGGAAGAGCCGAGAGATCCTCAAGTGAGTGAGCGGGCCCCGGGGCTGTGGGCGGGCTCCCCGACTCGGTGCTCCCGGAGGATCTTTCTGGGGGCAGGTGAAGGCCACCAGGCAGCGATGTCCACGGTAGGGGACACCCAGAGAGGCAGGAGACGGCGGATGGGATTGGGGAGAGAGTTCAGGCCCTTGTCTGGCACACGGTCACTGAGGTCCACTCCCAGCACCCCGAGTGGTCCCCACGCCTCGCCAGAGGTGACCCCTGAGCCCAGAGACAGGAGGAAGCCATGAGCAGCGCCTGGTATGGCCCCCAAAGGGGGGGGTGGCGGGGAAGAGAGGAAGAGGCTGGGGTAGGACAATGACCTTCAGGCCCAAGGCGGTGGTGCAGAGCAGCCCCGCTGCGTCCTGGCACGGCCAGAGGGGCTCCACTGAGCGGCAGTGCCCACCGCCTCTGTCCCCCGGCTCACGGCGCGGCCAGCAGCAGGACGCCCACCCTGCCCAGTGGAGAGGCGGTTCCCGCTGCTAAAGCTCTGAGGCCGACTCTAGCACAGCAGGCTGGAGCGTGCCGCCAGGGTTTCGGGGGCCGCTGACTCACCTGCCGGTGCTCTAACGGCACGAAGCCCGGGCAGCACGTCTGCGTCCAGCATTCACTCAAATTCATCAGGCCTCTCTCGAGATTCCGCTCAAGGATAAGTCCTTTCAAAATGGGGCTGCCCTTGCTCAGAGCAGTGGTCACCCGAAAGCCGTGTCGGAGACGGACGAGCCCCGGGCTTTTTCAGGCCTGTGGCACACCTGCGTCCCACAGCCCACAGATGGAGGAGTCGTGCCACGTTCCTCGCGTGCCAGTGGCGCTCGGGAGTTACTCCCGGCTCTTGTGCTCAGGAATTCCTTCTGGTGGTGCTCGAGGGATGCCGGGATCCAGGCTGGCTGCGTGCGAGGCAAATGTCCCACCTGGGGTACTAAGCTCTGGCCGGGTCTTGCTATTTGAGGCCTTATGAGCTGGGAATTTCCGAAGGCTCCAGCTCTCACAGGCTGTGATCCCGCTCAAGTATGGGGATGGGGAAAAAGGAGAATTTTCTAGATGCCACTAAGAACATTTGCCATTTGGGGCACAGCCCACCTAGGTTTGACCCTCAGCACTGGGTGAAGTCCCCGAAGCCCTGTCAGGAGTGATCCCTGAGCACAGAGCTGGGAATAAATCCTGAGCATCTCTGGGTGTGACCCCAAACCCCACTCCCCTGCACCCCCCCAAAAACCACACACACACACCCTGAGCATCTCTGGGTGTGACCCCAAACCCCACTCCCCTGCCCTCCCCCCAAACACACACACACACACACACACACACACACACACACACACACCCATTCATAAAAATGTCAACCTGAACAGGAGTTGGAAAGAATCGTTTCAACTCTCATGGACAACTTCCGTGGAGGGAGTTACCTGCCCACACGGAAACAATCAGTTCAGAACCGGGACTCTAAGAGAACCGACAGTACAGCGGGGAGGGCACTCGCCTTGCACCGGCTGACCTGGATTTGATCCCCAACACCCCATATGGTTCCCTGAGCACCACCACGAGTGATCGCCGAGTGCTGAGCCAGGGGTACACCCCGAGCATCCCAGGTGTGCCCCCAAACAAAAACAAATCCAAAGAGTGAGGTGTGGGAACAGCGAGCGCACGGGCACTCCGAATGGAGCCTGAGCAGGCAGAGTTGCTGGTGTCCCGGGAGCATCTAGGGCAGGTGCTGCGGCCGGCGGGGCGGGGAAGGGGACAGGAACGTCCCCTGGTGAAGATGCAGGGAACGCTGTTGAGAGGACCACACGGGACTAAGGGCACGGGCTTGGTGGGCCTGTTGGTCAGTCTGGAGGGGGCGGACCCCCAGGGAGCAGTGGACAACATCCAGCTTCGTTCCCGTCACCTATGGGTCACCCCAGCCTTCAGCAAGAACCCCCTGCCCGTCAGTGCCAACCACCTGGAGGCAACGCCCCCGCCAGCAACAAGGACAGAATTGAAGACTTGGCAGGCGGTCAGCAATAAGCATTTTTAGTTATGTGTGTTTGCTTTGAGGTCACATCCAGCGATGCTGGGAGTAACAAGGACTCGTGACTCGGTGCTCAGGGGACGATGTGAGCAGTCCCAGGAGTCAAACTCGGAGCTCCTGCATCAAACCACCCACTGCAGCCCTCTGAGCTCTCTCTGGCCCAGCAGTGACCAGTTACTTAGCCAGTGTTACTGCATCTGCAAGTCTGCAGAACAGCGTAACACTTTCCTCTGCACTGGGAACCACGCACTCCAACTCAGCTGCTTCTGAGGACCACTCTATTGTGGTCCTGGCCTGACCGCAGGGGTCCCAAACTGAACCTGCGAGATCTCTGGCTTGCCTGGATCTCCCGAGGGGAAACCCTGGCCGAGAGCCACTAGGTTAGACTGACGTGCTCTGCTAAAACACAGAGATGATCTCCACAGTCTGGAAAGGAAGACGGCAGGCGGGTCCTTCACCCGAATCCAGTCCCCATCACGCTACCAAACGACTCCCAGGCTTATGTGGCTGTTGAGCATGTGGCACTTACAGAGAAGCACGTCCCTAGCCCCGGGGATGTCTTCGGGCGGCTCTAGGGATGAGAGGGCCTCTCCCGAGGGCAGTGCCGTGGTCCTGTGCAGGGAAGATCCTTGCGAAGGCACACAGGTGACACTGTGGAGGACCCCCGTGGAACAAGGGGCAGTCAAGGGGCCACTGAGAGGCAGTGAGCATGTCTGAGTGGAGACCGCCTCAGTTTCCCCTGGGAGGTGGGTCGAGTAGTTCTCCAGGGCTCAGGCACGGTGGGGAGCAAAGGTCAGATGGCAGAGAAGTCCCCGCGCACTGTGACGGGGTGAGCGGAGGGAATGGCCGACAGCAACTGCCCGAGTGTCCCCCCGCTTTAGGTTCAAAGAACACGTACTGCAGACCCCGAACGACCTTCTGGCCGCTGGCTTTGAGGAGCACAAGTTCCGAAACTTCTTTAACGCTGTGAGTGAGCTGGGCAGGACTGCGGAGGGGCCCGAGGGAGCCGACGGGCTGGGACCCCCCCGCTGCCCACCGCTCTGCGGCTCTGCCCTGGCTGCTCCCGGCTCAGGGTGTGGGGACACCGGGCACCCGGGGCCTCCCTGCTGTTCCTCTGGGGAGAGACACCATCTTTGGGGCAGTTGGTCTCACGCTGGAAAACCTCTGGTCCCCTTGAGTCCACCCCGGGGGCTGAGCCCTCAGCTGCGGCTCCTCAGACGGGGCCCCGGGCTCGGTGCCCGTTACCAAGTCTCTGTAACTCTAACTTCGCTCCCCTGGGATCTCAGGTTGGTTTACTCCGTCCTTCAACTTGAGAATCTGAAACTGAAGAGTCTGGGGAGGGGGGCGGGTAAGGGAGAGGGACGGGTCTAGTGGTGACCCCCGGTCTGGTGCAGTTCTACAGTGTGGTGGAGCTGGTGGAGAAGGACGGCTCCGTGTCCAGCCTGCTCAAGGTGTTCAATGACCAGAGCTCCTCGGACCGCATCGTGCAGTTCTTGCGTCTGCTGACCTCGGCCTTCATCAAGAACCGCGCAGACTTCTTCCGACACTTCATCGACGAGGAGATGGACATCAAAGACTTCTGCACTCACGTAGGTGGCCCGCAGCCTCAGGCTCCGGGAAGTCTGCGCCCACCCGCGGGGGCCACTCCTGTCCCTGTCTTACAGACCTTAGCGGAGGATGGAGGTGGGGTGTGTGTCTCTGACCGGCTGTTTGAGGGGGCTGCCCGAGCGGCGTGGCTCTGGGGACACCCCTTCCCTGCCCTGGCTTTCAGGTGTTCACCCCGATAATGAGTTTTGACTGGACTCCACAAAACTGCAGAGTAGCACTCTCGAATCGCTTTTGCCCCAAGCAGTGTTTTGTTGGACATCTGCGCTGTACCTGAGTGTCTGGATTCTCCAAGGCTCAGAAGCTCCAGCAGGCTGGAAAGTCTTGGTCTCTCTTTCCAGACACACCATAGGACCCCTTCTCACAGGCAGAAAGTGACACCCAAACACCTGGACGCAAACTCAAACCTTACAGTTCCGGTGATCTCCTCCCTGAAATAGCCATCAGCATCTAGCTCAGGGCTGTCGTGAAAATCATTTCTGAGAACAGATGCCCTGACCTCTGACCCCGTGGCCCCAGAAACCAGGGCCATACAGCTCACTTGTCTCCCGTCACGCTTCGCTCCTAAACTGGGTGTTCTTGTCTGGGGCTTTGCAGGAAGTGGAGCCCATGGCCATGGAGTGTGACCACATCCAGATCACGGCCCTGTCCCAGGCGCTGAACATCGCCCTGCAGGTGGAGTACGTGGACGAGATGGACACAGCCCTGAACCACCACGTGTTCCCCGAGGCGGCCAGCCCTTCCGTTTACCTGCTCTATAAAACATCCCACTACAACATCCTTTACGCAGCTGATAAACGTTGATTACTTCTAGGCCACGCAGTGGCGCCTGTCACCTGCCTAACGGGACTGCATTCTGAACGGAACATTCTGGCTTTTCCATTTTTTAAGCGATTTAGACTGTAGTTAGAGAACGTACAGCTTTCTGGGCAAAGCCACTGGGAATGAGGCCTGCTCACCACGGACTGTGATGCCTTGGCGACGTTTTGTCATTCACTGTCAAGGAAGAGTGGATGCTTCCAAGCTCTGACTCGGAAGCCAGAACCTTCTTTCAGCTCCTAGTTCCCTGGGACCCGGGGAGCCATCTCCCTTCTCTGGGCTGGCCTGTCACATGGAAGAGGTTCCTGACTGTTGCATAAAAAATGAGGTCCCCTGATTTCTTGTCACCGGAGGCACCTGCCTCTGTGTACAGGAGAAAAAGTCAAGTATGGTGACTATAAAACAACAACAAAAAAAAACCAAGTCCAAGCTGTTGGACTGAACTTTGGCGGCTGGCTGACTTTGGTGGCCAGTTGAAGCCCTCTTGAAAATGAGGGTTTCAGCGTGGTTCCAAACATACGTGATGATGTTTCCTTACCTCTGGGTGATCTGAGGAAAGAGACTCGCGACTCGCTGATGCCGAGGCCTTTCTAGAAAGGGGCCTTCTGCATGAAGACTGTGCCGCTGCTGACAGCCCGCTACCTCTCAGAACACCTGCTGTTGGGGGGTTGTCCTTTAGGGCGCTGTCATCAGCCCCACCTGCAGCCAGGCTTAGCAGGACGAGGGTCTGGGCCCCACCAGGTCCTCCCAGTTAAGAAACCGACACCTGCACAGACCCAGGTGAACACAACGGGTATTTTGCAATATCCTCTACCCGCACATCCCCCTCCTCCCAGCGTATGTGCTGTGACAGGTCTGCTGGCAAAGGCCAGAGGTAAGATGAAAAAAATAGCCAGGCGGGAGGTTTCCTTTGTAGAAATGACCTGGCAGCCCAAAGCCTGGGCCGTGACCTCCTCAGTCACTCACCTGGACGGTGCTCCTTAATAAGCTCCCCACCTGGATAGTCCAGGAAGCCCAAGAGCCCCGACTAGCCGGGGCCACTTCTAGCGAGCTCCTTCGCTCTGCAGAAACGGAGCACGTGGGGGTGCGAAGGTGCCCTATGGGCAGCGTCATCACAGCTCTTCCCACGGGCTTGCCAGGGACGTATTACAATCTCTGGTGCTGCGGTGCCAGTCTGGGCACCAGCTGCGGAGTCCCTGAACACAAACACTGGACTTCTAGCACTCTTCTGCCTTCACGAACACGGTCCTCAGGGTGATGAGGTAGGACGCAGTTTTTCACTCTGCCCACATCTCACACTTGGATCCAGGAGCACAGGCTAAGGGACTGCCACTTTCCCAAGAACATAAAGATGACCAGATCTCTAAACTGTGGCCTGCCCTGCTCTGGACAGGAGCGTTGGGTCCCGTGGTAAGTGTACTGGAACAGGTGGGGGGAAATACGAAATGCTACCAGAATAACCCCGTTTCTAAACTGCAGCGCTGTTTAGAAACGGAGCGTGCCAGCGGAGCACGCTCTCAGGGCAGCTTCACTCTGGTAGACCTCCCAAGAGATTCTTCTCTGAAATGTGCCTAGGCGGTGCTCCATGCCTACAGTGCTCATAGGGGACCCTCTTCCCAGGGAAAGTCTTACCAGCTTATAATCAGGAGTCCAGGCAAGGCAGGCCGAGGTATTCCTACGGTCTTACCCTCTGCTTTCCCCTCTACAAACCCACTGGCCAGTCCACTGCCCCCGGCTGTTGTCCCCTAGAGGAAGTACTAGGGAAAAAAGGCGTGCCAGACTTTAGCGCAATTTCGGTATAAATGGTTCAAAGCCAGAAATTCATGGAAGTTAACTTGTTTACAGAAGCTGGTCACAATGCCAGCAAGCTTTTCACCCCTCTTTCCAGATCGAAGGCTGGAAGGGATGTTGGTCTAACAGCACATCTCCCCAACTGCACACTTACTACTTTCTTTCCAAAGGGAATTTATAGATCAATGTGAATATTTAGCACCAAAGGGGAAATAAAGCAAACTGTCCTTGCTTGTTGCTATTTTAAGCATGTGCGCGCGCCCACACGCACACACACACACACACACACACACACACACACACACACACACACACACACACACACACACACACACACGAAAGGGGTGAGTGGGTGACTGGAGTCAGACTGACTAGGGTCAATTCTGTATCAATTCTCCTAGTAAGAAATACCTTACTAGGAGCTCAGCAGGAATGATCTAGGCTAGGCCACTTCACCTGTCAGCCGCAATTCATTTGTAAAATGGAAACAGTCCCTACCATCAGTATTTATCATTAAAACGGAACAAGATCATTTGTGTGAGGGAAGTACAAGACCAGACACGTACTGACTATCCCGGCAATCAGAAGCCCCAACCTCAACACTCTCTAGACTGCAAACGAGGGAACGTGCCAGTGGGGCAGGCACCAGCTCCCCAAACAGCAGGCAGCCCAGGGTGCCCAGTCGGGAACCAGACCATTCGCACACGGGGCTGCGGCTCAGCAAGGGCAGCTAGAGGTCCCATGGAAACATTTCCTAGTAGTCAAGTAGTTCCCACCACGACCTCTGCCCTGGTTTCTGGTTTCACAGTAGCTCCTCGGGGCTTACCTGTATTAAATCGGGAGGCAGCGGGGAGGACTTATGTCGCGGAAGATACCGACACTACCTACCCTTGGGCGGAGGACCCTCCTGCTTTGCAGCTTCACCTCCTGTTATCGGAGAGCAGAAGTGCTTGTGAGGCCGGTCTGTCCAAGCCCACCCCCGCAGTACATCACTAGGCCAACACCGGAATGTGTGGCTAGAGGACAAAGGCAGAATGTCAACGGGCCTCAAGAGACCTCTGCATGACCTCTTGCTTCATGGGCTCAGGTGCTAAGGGACCTGCTGATACTTCTGCTGCATCATCTGGAAAACGCAGTGGTCCTCCGACAGTGATCATGACATGTCTGACTCACAAATGGGCAGCTTTCTTCTGCTTTCTTGTCTTCTCCAGTTCACAGTGACACTCCACGGCCATATATTCCCTTTAAAAACTGAAGCAGTTCTCTGAACTAGCCCTGGGCCCATGAAGAAGATGCCTGGGCCGCCACCAGGTTACTGTGTTATCCTGAGCATGTCTCAAACATTCAGCATCAGCTTCCTCAACTCAGAACTGTCTCAGAGACTTTACAAAATCTATGCCAGTATTGAACAGTGCTTGGTGATGCTGACGGGAATCGGGAAACTCTGGATCCCGGGCTATCTGAGTCCCCTCAAGTGCGCTCTCTAGATCTGTAGATCCCTGATGCACGTAGCCAGGCTCAGATTTGGTCATACAGAAATAGCTGCGGCCACTCATTCAGAATGGCAGAAACAGTTGGGGTAGCACCCGATCAGTCATTCCCCCAGTGCATTCTCACCAAGCCTCACCAGCATCGAAGCACGGCAAAGGGGAAGCAAGCAGCGAGACCCCCCGCCCCTACACCAAGAGCATAGGTATATTATGGGAGCCTGTGGGGAACACTTTACCCCCCGGGGTCAGGACTTAGAGCAAACAGCCTGCATCAGGATGGGGAAGACAATCGGGGAAAAGCTTGTGCAAAACACAGGAGGCGTGACTCAGGACTGTGGGCAGCAGCTGCTCTACCCTTGGTGGAGGAGAGTGGAGGAAAGGGGCTGGCGATACCAGCTAGGGTGCAGGTTCTTCATGCCACACAAGCCGGCTGGCTCATACCCAGGTCAGCCCCGTCATGTCAGGGAAGCCCTGTGCTCTCTGAACCCAAGGACAGCAATCTCCTGTCCACTCCAAGGTGGCTCAGATAACGCCTTGAGCTGCGAGCAAGAGAAAGAGCTAGCGCTAAGAAGCTGGAAAGAGTTTACTGTGGGGGGAAGCAGGAATACCTTATTACGAGGGGTGTGAGCAACAGTAAAGCAAGCAGGGCGCTTGCCTTGCACATGGCCAACCTGGGTTTAATCCCCAGCATCCCATAAGGTCCCCCAAACGCTGCCAGAAGTGATTCCTGAGTGTAGAGGCAGGAGTAGCCCCTGAGCATCGCCAGGGGTGCCCTGCCCCCACCAAGAAATACCTTACTAGGAACCCAGCAGAAATGATCTTAAAATGATCTCCACACCTTTCTAGCCTCCTGCTCTACCCACTGTTCAGAATGAAAAGCCATCAGAGACAGCAATCAGAGGACTAGGCCAGCATCTCCCGCGTGTCCAGAGGCCGGAGCACGGGGCTGGCTTGGCGAATTCATGATGAAACTGTAGCCCCCTTCTGCCCACGTGCTATGGGAAACTTGGCACAATACGCCAGGTCTAACTCTATTTTTTTATTGTGGAAACTGAGTTGAACATACAAGAGCCTGTAAACACTGATACACAGAAATACTTAAGCCACTACAAAGAAGTCTTACTCCAAACACACCACAAGTCTGCCCACTATGGACAGGAGCATGGGAGAGAGGAAGTTTTCTTAAAACCAAGGTAGTGGAGTGCGAAGCAAGTGGGAAGGAGGTTTTCCCTATCACCAGAGAACACGGATGAACAGGCTGACTTGGGGCCAGTTAATTTGCACTTGTACTTGGCTGCGGCTGATCCTGTGGCTGCGCCTTTGGGGGCGGCGGCTTCTTCTTCTTCTGTTTGGAGAGGCAGCTCAGAGCAGACTCACCATTTCGGGGGGCGGACACGAGCACGGGCGGCTTGCCAGACTGAGTCGGGTACTTGGTTTTCAGCTCGTCCTTAAACAGGGGCTGGGAGAGTAGGTGGCGCAGCTCCTTCTTCAGGACTTTGAGCTGCTTCTGTCTCCGACGCTCTTCCTGCTGGTCAGCCTTTCCCCCTTGAAAAATAACACAAAAGAGATCTGAATTATTATGGTACACAGAAGCATTTTTTTTTCTTTTGTCTCCATTGAAGGATGATACTGGTGATAAAAAAAAAGGCTTTGAACTTCTGAGGTGATGGCGTGCAAGTTCTCTACAGAAGTCAGCGCTGGCTAGCTTCTACCAGTCTAGGGTGGATACTCGGGGTTACTCTGCCCTTCACTCCTGACTCTACACGCATCAGCACTGTGATGGGACCTGCAGGGGTGAGATGGGAAAGAAGAGACTTGTGCATAAACTCAAGCCTGAGCTACCAAGGGGCCCTGCCCAGCATTTCTAAGCCCACGGTGTAGTTCACAACTGCCATGCTGAGCAGAGAGAAGCATGTCTCTTAAGTGGGTTTTGTTACCAAGATATGCCAACAATTTACTCGAGCTGCCCTTGTGGAGTGCAAAAACCTATGAAGCTAATTCTAGTCTGTTAATTCTCGATGTGGTTCGACCACTTTGTAGACTTTACCAGAGCAGGGCCCTACAGACTAAGTCCCAATTTCTTAGGCTCCGGCCGAGGTTGAAAGGGGTTCAGGAAACACCTGCTGCTAAGGCTAGTTTCCTGCACAAATCCCATCTTTCACGAGCTGCTCCTTCCCTGTCACACTGTCACAAGCCTATGGAGAGCAAATGAGAGAACTGAAGTACTTCTCTGCTCAGAAGATGACATAGTGGCAACAACAGTAATTTCAAATATATTACTTTCACTTTGCCAGGCACTATCGTAAGCTTTGACACTCATTGCCTCAAGCCATCTGGGTAACAACTCCATGAGGCAGGCACTTGATTCATCAACTGGTAATACAGGCAAAGGTCGCCTATATGGAGAGGCGAAGCAACCTGATGGTCCTCAGAGCCAATTAAGGAAACGGATCCCTGATAACTCAAACCAAGCAGTCTCGGCTGCGCAACTGTGCCCCATTGCTCCTACACGCGAGGAAAGTGGCTGAGGGCTACTGGCGAAATCATTCAGAGAAAACAAAGGCTCACCTGGGACGAGGGCCTGTCGCCAAGGAAAGGTATGCTGCTGACTCGGACAAACGAGGGCAGTAGGGAGGTACAGAAAGTGCTGATGGACCCTTCCTCGACTCCCACTGAGCCCACCTACCCTTATACATGTCCTCTTCCAGCTCAATCTCAAGGGCAGCTGCCGCCTGCTCAATCCAGGAGTTGTGCAGACAGGCCTGGAAGTTCCGATACTCGGCTTTCTCAATCTGTCGACCTAGGTGAATTCGACTCTGGGAATAAGGACAGAAAGTGTTAACGTGACAGAAACAAGTCTGAAATACAACCTCACAGGCTGTGAGAGTCTGGCAGGTAGGGCGCTTGCCTTAATGCAGCCAATCCTTGTGTGAGGCATCCCATATGGTTCCCCAAGCCCTGCCAGGAGTGAATCCTAATCACAGAACCAGGAGCAAGAGCCACAACTGGATATGGCCAAAAATTAAAATTTTTAAAAAAGTTGTGTACTTCAAAATGCTCTTACTAGTGCCAAGTGAAATACAGCTTTGCTACCACTGACATTATTTCTTTCTGGCTCCAGATAAAAGCAGAGGGCAATCATCACCGTGTGATTTCAAGGAGCTGGCTTTCCTAAGAATATACCCGAGGGGCCAGAGCAATAGTATAGCGGGTAGGGCACTTGCCTTGCACGTAGCTAGTCCCTGGCATTCCATATGGTCCCCAGGTTCCAGCTCTGAGCTCAGGAATCACTCTGAGGGGTGCTCAGGGCACCACCACATGGGGTGCCAGGGATCAAACCTAGATTGGCCATGTGCAAGGAAGTGCCCTACATAACGCACTATCTCTTTGGCCCCAGCTTACCTCCGAGTCATAAGAGCCAGTCATCCTTCAAAAACTGCCTCCTGGTTCTGCTCTCTCAATGTTTAAGGAAAACAACAACAACAACAAAACACCTTTTCCTTCCTTCCTTCCTTTCATTTTTGCTGTGGTACTCATGGAGGGTCACACACACCTGAATCACAATGGGGGATGGCAGGAGGGTTGAAGTCACAGCCACACACCTGCTACCCAGGCTGCTGCTTGATTTCGTGAAGACATCTCTCCCGGTCCTGCATGCAGAAGGTTCGGGGACACCTCATCTCTACCAACACAAACACACGCCCACCAGAAGCACAGAACTCACTGACAAGGGCTCGGCCTGCGACCTGCGACCTCCTACGAGGGGACCAGCCCTGCTTGGGTACCTGTGACATATACTCCACTGTGAACAAGGACACAGTGAACATCTGTTTGGTTATTAGACAAAACCACAAAGGCAGGGCTTACTGGTCTGTGTTTTAAGAATGTGACAAACGTTTATTCCAGGCTTCAGGATGACAGGCTGACCTCACTTCTCTACAATCATCGGAATGGATGTCCAAGAAGCCATTTTTTAGTGCCCTGTCCAGTGGAGGGCAGTGCCAGTGAAGGCTTCAGGAACACAAAGTTAGGGCTCAGGAATGAGTTTTTCACTTTCGGCCATTCACTCTTCCCCCCATCAGCTGGGTATCACAACACAAATCCTGTTTGTTAAGTGAAACTGTGAACTGTTGGCAGAACCGTGACTTGACTGGCGAGGGCCACTCTGCCAGTCTCACAGCAAGGTGAGGAAGCACGTCTAAGCCTGCTGCCTTTCGTGACCTCTAG
This sequence comes from Sorex araneus, assembly GCF_027595985.1. Classification (NCBI taxonomy): domain Eukaryota; kingdom Metazoa; phylum Chordata; class Mammalia; order Eulipotyphla; family Soricidae; genus Sorex; species Sorex araneus. The sequence goes on along the minus strand of NC_073304.1, from coordinate 8,098,465 downwards.
GTTCAACTCTACCTTAACTGTATCCATGTACTTTGTCTGCACAGGGAACAACGGGATGTCCTCATCTTTCTTGAGGGTTTTGTAAATCTTCTTAAAGTTGATCACATCTTCAGGCCCAATCAGCATTAAGCTGAGGCCTTCATTGGTGGCACGAGCAGTTCGACCACTTCGGTGGACATAGATCTCTGAGGTGCGCGGGACCTGTTAAAGGAGAAACTCGGTCAATCAGGGCCAATCAAACACTGCTCCTGCTCTTCCCTCGAGGCCAGGAATCTCCCGCAGCCGGGCAGCGAGCATCCTTACTCGTGTCTCAGACCCTGCCCTTCCGCTTCAGCCCACGTCCAAAGTGTCTTGTTTCCCACTGCGCAGGCTCTTCTCTCCCTCCATCCCGGCCCCAGTCCAGGCTCTTACTAACCGCTCAGTTAGTGGCTGTCCCTTCTTATTCGGTCACTAGCCCACCCCCATTCTGCCCCAGAGCCACCCAAAAGCTGCCAGTGTCACTGCCCTGGGCCAAAGCTTTGACCATAACCCCGTCCTAAGAATTAACCCCATTAGCTCCTCATTAACTCAGCATGGATAATCAATAATTATAACCAACATTTGTTGGGAAATATAACATGCCAGGCAAATCTCAGCATGCTGCATGATCATTCGATTTATTACTCACAATAACATGATGCTTTCATGATCATGTTATAGATCATGTTATAGACCAGGAAACCCAAACAGAGCTCAGCTACTAAGTTACCCAACTAAGTGGTAGAGCTCAAACAGAAACAATCCAGCTCCAAAGGCCACGCCCACCCCGGACTGTGCTGCTTCTACACGCTCAATAGCTGCGGTATGGGTGGCAACAACCCTCCCTCCCCCACTCCACGGGACACACCACTAATAAAGTGTAACCGTCTTCTCACTAAACAGTGCTCTATGCCCTTCTCAACGCAGTACTTCAAGCACTGCAATGAAGTGTTCAGATTGGTACCAGAAAAACACTGGCATGCTTCACCTAGGGGACAAAGCCCAACAACTCACCTGTAATTCAGGGCACCTTTAGTGAAGCGTCCCTAACTCAATCCTCCAGCCTTAGCTCTGTTCCCTTCCAAAACAACCCCCTCCCTGACTCAAGTCAGTCAACTTTCACATGTTCTTTCACCTTATCTTCCACCCTCTGTATGTCCAAATCTTTTGTATCATTTGGAAAACACTTCCCGAGCTCCCCAAATAGATGTTAATTAACTCCCTTTCCATTATATTTTTGCAATTAAAAAAAGAAAAACAGGGGGGATGTGAGAGACAGCACAGTTGTTAAGATGCTTGCCCTGCACTCAGCTGGCCCAAGTCCGAATCATACACGCGTATATGGTACCCGTGAGCCCGGCCATGAGTGATCTCTTGTGCGCAGAGCCAGGAATAAGCCCTGAGCACTCAGGTGTGACTGACCCAAAAACTTAAAAAAAGAAAAACAAAAGGTAACACTGGGAGGCCACACCTGGCCCAAGGGCAGTGGTGCTCAGGGTTAACTCCCGGCAGTGCTGGGGACCATATGAAGACCCAGGGATCAAACTAGGGTTGGCCACATACAAGTCTAGTGCCTTAACTAACCTGTTCGCTATCTCACTGGCCCTCTATATTTTCCAATTTTATCTTCTATCTTTTAATTCCGTGTTTTTGGCAGATGATGATACAGCCCCTTGGGAATACCTTAGGGTAGTAATAGCCCTGGGAGCAACTGGGAAGCATTCTGTTTGCTTAAAAAAAAAAATTCCAGGGGGTTGCTGAATTTGGTTCCCCCCTACCTTGCGTCGCCCCAAAAAGGAGTTGGTAGGTAAAGTAAGTTTGGAAATCTCTGTTCTAAATCTTCTGTGTTAAAATTATGGTTATGATGATCTCATTCCCCCAGTGGATCTGATTATTTCTTAGGGGCAAAGACTCTTGATGTTCATCTGGACATTTCTCAGAAGGACTAATCCAGCCTCCTTCCCCAAAAGGAAGAATTCGCACAACTCAATTGGGCCCGTTAAAAAATTGGGGGAATTGGGGCTGGAGAGATAGCACAGCGGGTAGGGCGTTTGCCTTGCACGCGGCCGACCCGGGTTCAAATCCCAGCATCCCATATGGTCCCCTGAGCACGGCCAGGGGTGATTCCTGAGTGCATAGCCAGGAGTAACCCCTGTGCATCGCCAGGTGTGACCCAAAAAAAGCAAAAAAAAAAAAAAAAAAAAAAAAAAAAAAAAAAAATTGGGGGAATCTTGGAGAGGCAAACTGGACAGTGCTTGGGAGCCACTTCCAGTGATAACAGAGATGGAATATCTAGGGGTCCCATATATCAAGTATGCATCCCAGCCCTTTGTGCTATCTTCCCAGTCCCCTAAACATTATTTTAAAAGTGTAACAGTATTAGAGAGTAACACTGTCATAATAGCTACCATTTACTGATTACACTATGCCAAGTCCTCATGATTCATTAGTTTACAATAATTCTATTGAATAGAGAGCCAAAGTACTCCTATTTTACAATAACATAGAAATCAGAGATACTTATTAACCTGTTCAAAACTAACCAATTATGAAATTTCAGAGGTGTCAGGCTCTAGACATCTGGTTTTGGAGCACACAATTCTTTTTTTTTTAATTTTTTTAATTTTATTGAATCACCGTGAGATAGTTACAAGCTTTCATGTTTGGGTTACAATCTCACAATGATCAAACACCCATCCCTCCACCAGTGCATATTCCCCACCACCGATATCCCGGGTATACCCCCCCTTTCCCACCCTCCCCCTGCCTCCATGGCAGACAATATTCCCCATACTCTCTACTTTGGGGCATTATGGCTTGCAACACACTGAGAGGTCATCATGTTTGTTCCATTATCTACTTTTGGCATACATCTCCCATCCCAACTGGTTCCTCCAGCCATCATTTTCTTAGTGATCCCTTCTCTATTCCATCTGTCTTCTTCCCTCCGCTCATGAAGCAGGCTTCCAGCTATGGGGCAATTCTCCTGGCCCTTGTCTCTACTGTCCTTGGGTGTCAGTCTCATGTGATGTTATTCTATACTCACAAATGAGGGAGCACACAATTCTTTTGTCCTTTGTTTATTTGGGCCACACCCGGAGTGCAAAAGGATCTTTCCATGCAGTGCTCGGGGACCATGCAAAGCAAGGGATCAAACCTAGGCCTCCTGGGGCTGGAGTGATAGCATAGCAGGTAGGGCGTTTGCCTTGCACGCGGCCAACCCGGGTTCGAATCCCAGCATCCCATATGGTCCCCTGAGCACCGCCAGGAGTAATTCCTGAGTGCAAAGCCAGGAGTAACCCCTGTGCATCACCAGGTGTGACCCAAAAAGAAAAAACAAAAAACAAAAAAACAACCTAGGCTTCCTGCATGCAAAGTAGGTGCTCATCAATCCACTGAGTTCTCCTGGCCCACAGCTCATACTTCTAAGCACTATGTATGCTAATCTTTACTAGGTGCATGCACTAACATTACAGTTAACAGTGATTAACATCTACTAAGAGCTTATTAGCAGCCACATGGCTTTCTATTACTCTTACCTTAAGAAGTTAAGAAATAGGTTTTATAACTGTTGTTCAACAAATGAGAAAACCAAGGTACAAGGAAATTAAAATTCCCCTATTTCAACGCAGGGAGAGCACTACAGGATCCAGATGTCCTTACCTGGTAATGGATGACGTGCTGGACTTTAGGAATATCCAAACCACGAGCAGCCACGTCTGTTGCCAGGAGAACACAGCTGTAGAGAAAACCCATTAACAGTAACTAATTACTATCATTAATCAAATTCCACCACCTGCTAGGCACTCTAACCAATACAAGACTTGGAAGCACTCTACACTCTACTTTCACAAATAAAAAAACCAAGGCACAGAGAAATTTACTTCCCGTGGCAATACAGTGAAGAAGTAGGAACCAAACCTGGATCTCTGACATCAGCCAGCCATTCTGCACTGACTCCCTCTCAAGCAAACTGAACGTAGTTATACATGTACTTTCTCTTTTCTATCCTCCCACTTACTTCCAAACAACCACTGATGTCTCTAGTCCTCTTCCTCTTTCTTAAAAATAACTAACAGTTCTTGCTGCCAAGCCTTTGTGCTTGCAGTACCTTAAAGGATCTTCCTCAGATATGTTTCCTTACTTTGTCTCGCTATTTAAAATCTCACCTGTTAGGGAAGCCTTCCTGACTATACGTCCACAGTCTCCTTTCCTGTACAGTATTTTTGCACTTAGCACCACTTGTCATACTATATACCTGCATTTAAACTGTCTCCTACTGGGACACAAGCTGCATGGGAGCCAATGATCTTATATTACTCACTACCCACAGAACAGTGCCTGGTTAAAATAGAAAGCACTCAATAATATGTATCAGATTACTGATACTGTTTCTTAATGTATAGGTAGTTTGACCAAAGCCAAAAGCCCTTAATATGTCTTAAAGACTTGAGAATCTGGGCCAGAGAGATCATACAGAGGGTAAGGTGCTTGCCCTGCACATGGCTGATCTTGGTTCAACCCCTGGCATCTGCTTACTGGCATCTGATTACCTAAGCACCACTGGGGATCCAACATTTCATATGAATCCCTCCCCTCACCCCCGCCCCTCCAGTGCCACACACACATACCCCAAGCACTGCCAGGAGTGATCCTTGAGTACACAGACAAGAAGAGTAAACTTGAGCACAGCCAGATGTGACCCAAAACAACCCTCAACTCCTCCCAAAAAACTCCAAAAAACACCCTAGATTTTCGATCCTTTATGGTAGCTCCTTTCTGAATCTAAGGCAGAGAAGGGGAATATGATGCGAACCACAGTTTGTGAGAAATTGAAACTCTGTTTCAAGAAATGATCAGAGAACTTTCCCTGGGTCAGACAATTTCAGCTTTTTTTTTTTTTTTTTTGCTTTTTGGGTCACACCTGGCGATGCACAGGGGTTACTCCTGGCTCTGCACTCAGGAATTACCCCTGGCCGTGCTCAGGGGACCATATGGGATGCTGGGATTTGAACCCGGGTCAGCCGCGTGCAAGGCAAACGCCCTACCCACTGTGCTATCTCTCCAGCCCCCAATTTCAGCTTTTTGAGAGCGTCTGTTTCTGCAAAAAACAGTGTATCACTTTGAAAAAAAATAATGCAAAAGCAACCATAGATGAACATATATGTTGCTTAGGTTGTTCCATTAACACTTCACTTACAAAACTGGCAATGAAGGCCTGAGAGATAACTGGGGGTTGAGGGTTGGGGGCTGGCGAGGGGGAGAGGGGTGTTGTTAAGTCTCATTGGATCCACAGCACCATGTGGTTCCGGAGCATTTGCCAGCCCTGGAGGTCCCAAACACCCGCAGGGTGATCCGGGTAATCCCAGAACCACAGGGCCCTGGCAGCACTGTATCCTCAGGCCCTTCCCCTAGACTGCTGGCCCAATTGTCTGAGAATCATTGAATGGTGCCCCTGGGAGCACCTTCGAGAGCACAACCCAACCCCCCACCCCCACGCCAGGCCCAAGAAACTGAAAAATAAAAACATGCAAAACATGGCCCAATCTGGGCCAGTGGGCCAGTGTGCCAATCCTCAGATGGTAAACCACTCCCAAGAGTCAAAGGGGAGAAAACAAGATACTTTTCCTCAGAAATGAACCACCTTGTAACCTGACAAGAGCTAACAGAAGAGATGGCTCAACTTCCCAGGTGATAACCTCAACCGTTTCTACCCTGCTGCCTCTGAATTAGTCTGGCCCCAAGGTACATGAACAGTGACAGCGGTGGGACACAGCATGAGAACTGGCAGGTGATACACTTCTCCACGGCAAGCCTTGTCACTCTCAGGCTAAGAAACTTTGGGCAAGCTGACAAGTTTTCCTACACCTTATTTTCATCATCTACAAAATGAGAAAAAGGGTAAGTATTAAACATACTGAGTTATCATCCCACGCACAATTTATGCATATATTCACTTAATTCTGTTCTGGGACAGCTTCTACGATACATGAGAAAACTGAAAACAAAGATAAGTTAAATATCTGACCGCTAAGGAGTAAGCAACTACGTCCTGATCACAGGCAGCCTGGTTCTGTGATCTGATCTACTTCTCAGGGATGTTAAAAGCAAATAAATGTGCTAACGTATCCACAGTAATCAACTCTAGTTAATAACAAAATATTGCTGTCACCATTACTCCTCAATGGACGTTTCTTTTGGGCATTACCAAATGCCCGTATTCAAATGCACCAGACAAGGATGAGCCCTCATGCATATCCAAATGGACCAGACAAGGGTGCGCCCTCCCGCTATCCAAGAGGCCATCAACTCCTGGCGATGGCCCTGACTGAGGGAGCTTCTGTCATGCTGGCACCTAGGCCGAGCGGCTCTCAAGAAAGACGTCTCTAACTTACTCCTCCAGACGGGCAAACTGCTCCAGGTTTCTGAGTCTCTGCTTCTGGTGCATGCAGGCGTGGAGGGTGAGAGGCATTATATCGAGGACTTTGAGGAGCCCAGCGAGGCGTTTGATGCAGGAGATACTGTTGGCGAACACCAAGGTGCGGCCTGGATACTGCATCAGGAAGTAGTACAGGTAATAGTCTTTCTCATCAGCCTCACAATGGATCTTGGTTTCTGTCAGCGTCTCCACCGTGGCCTCATTCCTTGTGAGGTCAATGACCTTGGGCTTGCTCCTCATGCCAATTTTCTGCATGAGGAGGTCAAGTTTGGCCGTTTTGTCCATTTTCTTCATGTGTTTCTTGTGAAGAATTCGAGCGGGAGCTTGATGTGTTAGGGTCAGTGTGGCAGAAAAAACCAATGTTTGTCTCTTCGGGTTGTACTGGGAGTCACTGAGCATTTCCAGCAGCTTTGACAGCTCAGCAAAGTGACCTTTCTCAACCATCCGGTCAGCTTCGTCGATCACCAAGCACCTGCATATTCCAAGAGACCCACATAACCCAGTTAGTCTGCCAAACACACACAGAGCTGCACGAACAAACATTCAGACACGCCCAGCACACAGTAACCTCCACTGGCCAACGACTAACTTCCATGAAAGTGGGGCTGCTTTGTAAAGGCTGCCGGTACCACCACGCACTGTGAGCAGAAGGCTCTCACACCATGTTGCCTCAAGACCCTCCTCAGGAGGGACAAAAAGGACACCATCTCTTACCTGAGCTGCCGAAGGTTACTCAAATGAGGGTGCCTTTCTTTCACCAGTTCCCACAGCCGACCGGGGGTGGCGACCACAATCTCAGGTCTGAAGTTCAGCATCCTCTGCTGTTTCTGTGTGGACATTCCACCAACCAAAATAGCAGTTTTAATTCCTAGAGGGCACAGAACACGACAGTTATTCAGGACCAAGACAGTGCAGTGGGGAGGGCGCTTGCCTTGCACACAGTAAACCCAGGTTTGATCACCAACACCCTGTAAGGTCCCCCAAGCCTGCCAGGAGTGATCCCTGAGCACAGTCAGGGTGGCACAAAACCTATTCGTATATACTTAGGCACATATGTATCAACTTCTTTCCCATGGCTGGTATAGGAAACCCGACACTGGCAGAGGCTGGTGCCAGCATAGCTCCCCTCTTCAGGGAGAAGCTGGAAAGAACTGGCCTAGCTTGACTGTTAGCGAACTTGTCTTTTGTGAGCTGGGCCCATCCTCCATCCCCATTTTGTTCTACTTCCTCCTCTCCAGCAGTAACAGAAGGTTTACTCTGGGTCTGAGCTCAAGAATGCTTATATCCAAAATTTTAGAAAAATTGGGCAGTGATGCAATACAATGCTAGAATATAGTCTATTACCTGCAGCTCTTGCTCAAACACATTTCCCTTACAGAATTCTGTTTTCTTCGGTTAAAATTAATCTAAATTTCTTCTAACGTCCAGTGTTCTGTTCTCATCTCTCATGCAAACCTTCTAAGATACAAAGTATAGAAGGAACATATAGGATCCCCCAGGAAAAGCATTTAGCAATGTGCCCTGATATATATCTACAGTAAGAGCTTAATAAATAATCTGTTTTTATTTATTTTTAATTGAATCACCATGAGATAGAGCATTTACAAAGCTGTTCGTGATTGGGTTTCAGTCATACAATATTCCAACACCCATCCCTCCACCAGTGTAATTTCCCAGCACCAATGTCTCCAGTTTCCCTCCCACCCCTCCAAATCTCCTCCACCCCAGCCTGCCTCTCTGGCAGGCACCATTCTTCTTCTCTCTCTCTCCCCTCTCCCCTCTCTCATATTTTAGGTATTACGGCTTGCAATACAGATGCTGAAAGGTTATCATGGATATCCTTTCACCTACTTTCAACACTCAGTTCTTGTACAGAGTGTCAGAGTGATCATGTCCAACTACTGTCATACTGGACCGTCCTCTATCTTAAGTACCCCCCCCCGCCACACACACACACACACACACACACACACACACACACGGTAATTTCTAACCATTGACCCATTCTCCTGGCTCCTGTTTTCTCTGGCCTCAAACTATTATTTTGTATCCCACAAATGAAAGCAGTCATTCTGTATCTGCCCCTCTCCTCCTGACTCATTTCACTCAGCATGATTATAACCTGCTTTTATTATAAAACTTAAATTCCCAAAGGAAATTCTCTGAGAATGAAGTTTTGACGTTCTAAGATACAGGTCAGTGAACTTTATCTTAATAAAGGGTCGAGAGTGTGCAAAAATGATTTCTGTACAAGCTAATAATATTCTATTCTCTAGACAAAGGAAATAAATGATCCTGAGAGGAAAACACTACATGCAGGAGGTACACAAATGGGGGTGGCTGCATTCACAAAACTTAACAAAGCATCTGAGCATATGGCTCGAAAGGTAGTCTGGGGCTCTGAGTTTAATCTCCAGCATCACAAAGAGCCCTTGAGCCAAGTGTGGCTTCTAAAAAAAAAAATAATACCTAATCACTACCCTAATGACATTAACTATATATGTATTATATATGGAAGAACTGAGACAGTTTCATGCTTTTTTTGGGCAAGGTTAATTCTCTGGTAGACGAGAAGTTTCTTCTAGAAGGCAGAAGTCAGAGTTTACTCATTTCTGCCATTCCTGTATGAAAGATCCTCTCAGGGTATACTTACAAACAGAATGAACCTCACCTGTAAACTTCGCCACCGCGTCAATGTGCTGTTTGACCTGAACAGCCAGCTCTCGGGTGGGAGTCAAAACCAACCCAAGCAGAGGACATTTCGGACGTGGTCTGTAAGTGGCAGTTTTCCCACCGAACTCCTGTTTTAGATTCCCGGTCTGCTCTTCACCAGGCTTCTCCTCTTCATCCTCGTCCTGTTCGGGGAAAGGCTTCTCCTTGATCAGGGAGGAAGGTCCTTCCCCGGCATCGTCATCACCGGGGGGCTGCACCTGCTCTGAGACAGGGGCTCCGGGCTCCGCTTCGGCCTTGCTGGGCGGTGCTGCGGCCTTCACCACAGCTCTGCGAGGCTGTGCTTCACTCTCCATTCCAGACTCATCGGGCAAAGCTCCAGAATCAGGGCCAGACTTGTTCTGGGATTCAGTCTTAGCCCCAGCCTTACTTTCAGTCTCTCCAGGCGGTGGTCCGCTGTTTCGAGAGGATGGAGTAGGCCTCTTCTTCGCCTGCCACTGCAGCACTATGTGAATCATCGGAATGGCAAAGGCCAGAGTTTTCCCGCTTCCTTAGAGACGAAAAACAAGAGCGGGTCAACAGGCACACACACTTTTTGCCAGGAATCCTCTCTCATATAAAATAAGGAACCGACTCTGGACTCTTCTACCTAGCCTGAACTCTCATGAAACAATGCACCCTGAGGCTGCTGTAATTAGAAGCCTGAGGTTAGGAATGATGCACTCAAAACAAAAGCTCAAGCAATAAAACCCCTAAAGAGATCTGTTGGGGCTGGAGCAATAGCACAGCACGTAGGGCCTTTGCCTTGTATTTGGTGGACCTGGTTTCGATTCCCAGCATCCCATATGGCCCCCTGAGCACTGCCAGGAGTAATTCCTAAGTGCAAAGCCAGGTGTAACCCCTGTGCAAAGCCAGGTGTCAGTCACCCTAAAAGCCAAAAAAAAAAAAAGAGAGAGAGAGAGAGAGATATCTGGCAAGTTGTCTGAGTGCGACTGTTGTAAATGACCAAGTGGGGGACACAACAACATGGGGGGGCCATGAGATAAACAGCACAGAAATAGTGAACAAAATTCTCTCTGGTGATAAAAGGAATTACTGTCTTAGCTCTTAAGGAAATTTTAAAATACCGTGATTTTGGCTATAACCTGGCCTTTAAAATGTATGAAGTGCCCAACATTTGGGTCATCTGGGTTACTATGAATGTATAAACGCTGCAGAGTTTACTTGTATAATGTCCCGTATTATTTCTTTTCTGCACAACTCTTGAGAGTTAATAATGGTATTGATTTTTGTTTGCTTAGTTTTCTATGTACTCATTACATTCAACCTCTAAAAATTTTCTAAATCTTTTTGAATACTCAACTATTATTAAATACTTTTATCTTCTTTAAAATCTGGCTTTTCACAATATGGAAAAAACCAGAGTGCCCGAAAACAGATGATTGGCTAAAGAAACTCTGATATATTTACACAATGGAATACTATGTAGCTGTCAGGAAACATGAAGTCATGAAATTTGCATACAAGTGGATCAACATGGAAAGTATCATGTTGAGTGAAATGAGTCAGAAAGAAAGAGACAGACATAGAAAGATTGCACTCATATGTGGAATATAATGTAACTGAGAAGTACAAGTTGGCAACTCATCCTCAGCAATGGAAAGCAAATTATCTAATGCTTCCTTTTCAGCAGGTCTGACTTTAGGGGAGAGACTCTCCAAACAATAATAGTGAGTTTTGTTGAAATATTGTATGCAATCAAAGTGAAAGTAAAGTGAAATTTATTAGTTACACAGGCGGGGGGGGGCTTAGGGTGGGGGGACTAGGGGCGTGGGGGGGTTTGGGGTGTGAGGGGGCGGGGTGGAGCTATACTGGGATTCTTGGTGGTGGAATATGAGCACTGGTGAAGGGATGGGTATTCGAGCATTGTATAACTGAGATTTAAACCTGAAAACTTTGTAACTTTCCACATGGTGACTCAATAAAAAATTTAAAAAAAAAAAAATCTGGCTTTTCTGGGGGCACAGCGATAGTGCAGTGGGCAGGGCATTTGCCTTGCAAGAGGCTAGCCTTAGTTCTATCCCCAGAATCCCATGTGCTTCCCCAAGCAAGGCCACCAGGAGTAATTCCTGAGCAGAGCCAGGAGTAACCCTGGAGCACTGCTGGCTGCTGCTCAAAAACAAAACAAAAAAACCCTGACTTCTCTAACTAGCCCCAATCTAAAGCACTTGTTCCTCCACAGTTGTCATGGTGGGTCTTACTCTTCACCGTAACCTTCAGATCCTCTTTTATTTCTATTCTACTATGAAGCTATTATTTCCAATGTTTTCCCCATTGTTAAGTTTTTTTCCTATTTTTGGGACAGAAAATCTTCAGATGCATTTTCCGAGTACAGGGGTGGGTAAATACTTTCCAATTTTTCTGTTGCTGATTTTGGAAGGGGGAAAGTCATATTCAGTGATGATTTCAGGCTACACTTGACTCTGAGCTCGGGGATCATTTATGGAGCACTGGGATTGAACCTGGCCTCTTGACTGCAAAACATGCACTTCAGCCCACTGAGCTATCTCTCCAGCCGTTTGTCCAACTTTTTATTTTCAAAGTTTTAAAGGACCAGAGCAAATAATACTACTGAACTCTTTACAGCCACCAATTTTCAACATCTTCCTACACGTGTATCATCTCTCATATTTGTAAATGTACATGTATGTACATAATTTTTTTCTCATTTTGAAGTTTCAGAGATTTACATGACGTCTAGGTAACTTTCCCATTTATTATGATAAAGTTAATAAAATTTCAGGTCTATTAGTTATTGTTAGTGAATTAGACAAACTACAGAAAAGTTCTATTAACTTTGGTTTGAAGAGTAGTTGTATGAGCAACATGGGCACACCTTTATGTCTATGGCGTAAAGACTCCATAACTCAAAACCAACTTCATTTTCCCAGTCTCTGTAGTTCTGAAAGAGTATGAACAGAGAGGGAGAGAGCTAAGGGAGGAAAAGAGAGAGACGCAAAAGAGGAAGAAAAGGAAATCAGAGGAGAGAACAAGCTAGAAGAGGCATAAGGACAGGACAGACAGGATAGATCCTCCTTTCTCTAGCAGGATGGATGGTCCAGCGTGTAACCAATTAGAGATGGAGCTAAGGACGCTGACACCCCGAAGGATGAATCTCAATAGTTCAATCTTCAACGTTTCATTCTCCCCACAGCTCAGTCACTATTTTACTGGCTGGGAAAAAGTCACAAATTTGGCCCTTAAATTTAGTTAAATTTCTTAAGCATTTTATGTCTGAAACCTCATCCTTCAGCCTTCATCCTCCAGGAGTAGTGGGATGACATTCTCATGCCTTTCTTTGCCACCTCCATAAACTCTGCCACCACCTCACACACAGGTAAGGGTAACCACTAGCATATATGGAGTTGCTAAACACTAAAACCATTGTTATGCTAGAGATATGCATCAAGTTTAAAAATACCTATCAAATTTGAAATCTTTTTAGTATTTTTAAAATATAGAATTTTAAAAAAAGAAGGGAAAAAAAGAAAAAAAAATAAATAAAATATAGAATTTTATATAAAGTACACAGATTTTTCACCCATTCTCCTTCATAGCTCCTACAAAATTTAAAGCTACATATGTGGCTAACATTTCGTTTCTCACTATGTATCAAAGAGTGATCTTGTGGGACTAATACAGAATCTCCTCCCAACCAACAATCAATAGTCAAGTTAGGGCTCTGAACCACTATTATTGTTTCACAGATTCCTAGATGGCCAGGAGGATGAGAGAACTTAAAAGATGTAACTTCTTGTATGAGTGAAACCCATCATGAACAACTTTGTAACTGTGTATCTCACAGTAATTCAATGGGGGAAAAAAAAATGTAGCCTCACACTAGATTGCTTCCAAAATCCACCCAATGTTTACATTCTCAAATCCATTCACTGCTAATAATTCTCACCAACTCTAAAAGCAGTCCTTTTTATCTTTAGACAAATCTTAAAAATTACAGCCCTCCCTTCTATTTGAAGAATATCTGCCTTGCCCAGAAGGATAATGTCAGTCCTACTTTACCTCTCTTGGTTATTCAGAAAAAGCTCACAAACTGGTTTTTAAAAATTCTGTTTGCAGATGACTTAAATGTACATTTACCTACAAAAGAAATAGGCACTATTTTCTCCATTTTGTAGGAGGATCAACAGGACTCACGATTGACCTGCCTAGGATGCCAATTGGTACGTGGCGGACTCCACCACATGAGCCAGCAACTTCTAACTACTTCACTCAAGATCGCTTTTGTGGTTGGTCAGGTTCTCTGCATGCTGCCCCTGGCTCCATCCGGAAGCAGCATTCCCTGCCCAGGTAATACCCTACCTGTCTCAGCAGCCCCCAGGATGTCCAGTTTGTCACGGATGGCGGGCACCAAGGTCAGAGCTTGGATGGGTGTAGGTGCAGAAAAGCCTAGAAAGCTGAGTGCTCGGAGAACTGGCTTGGGTACAAACAGATCCTTCCACGCTGACACATCAGCCTTTTGGTCCTGTGTTTCTGGCATCCAAGTCTTTGCTTTTTTAGGCACTTTCGGGGTAGTACCCTGGCAAGGCAGTGTTTTTTTCCCCTTCTTTTTCTTCTTTTTCTGAACAGTCCGGGTTAACGCCACTTTCTTTGCCTCTGGCTCGGCACAAACAGTGCCATCTCCTAGGGGCTCGGTCTCGGCCTCAGCCTCACTGTCCTTAAGTTCTTCCCCCCCACTGGTTCCTTCAGTTTCCACATCTTTCCTCTTCATCTTTTTCTTGGAGGAACTGCCTTCCCCCGCCCCCTCGCCTTCTGAAACTGCCTGCACCTTTCTCTTCTTGGGCTTTTCCTTTGCAAAGAGGCGGGAGGAACTCTTGGCTGGGGAGACCAACTGGTAATCTGTCAGCTCCTCAAAGCAGACCAAGTCATCCATCTGTCCATCTGCAAACACATTCGGGTCGATCTTCACCTCCTTCCATGTCCCCACAACTTTGATTCCTTTGGTCCGAAACTTGCCACTGGTTCGTCCCTTTGATTTGGATTTTGCCTCCTTCAACTTCATGGTTGCTGAAAAGGGAGAAGAACGTGGCGTTAGACTGCAAACTGGGAAGCCTCCGGTTTGGGGGGGGGGCAATGACACTGCCTAAGCTGCCTGGAGCGTGATCAGACAGCTGCAAAGAACAGAGGACGTAAGGGGCGCTGGAAGGATGCGCTCCCCCGGAAAAAATTCAAAGCTGGAAATAATAAACACCCCCGAGAAGCAAGCAAGCAAGCGTGGGCCGGGGGCGAGGGATAAGACCCGGGAAATCAGCAACAGGCTTGGGCCACCTGTTGGACCCGGTGGGATTCCGGACCCAAACCCATTGCGTATGTATCCCTGGACGGTCCTGCTGACGCCTCGCAGAGATGCGGGTCTCACAGGCCACGCCTCGGGCCCTCTGGCGGGCCCATCACCCCAAGGGACGCTTGGTGGACAGCGCCTGCGACCTGTCGGGAGGCTACATAAGGAACGGGAGGCCCAATTGGATCAGAACCGCAAAGCGCCGGCGGCGACGCCTGCTCCAGGTTACGTTTCCAGCTTCTGCCAAACAGCCTGAGCATCAAGCCCCCCCCCACCCCCAAGCCCCCCTCGCCCGCTCCTGAGCGGTGACGTAGAATCCAATCACGGGGTGGAGGGATGGCTCGCCCGCCACCCCCAACACCCCGGTGGGCAGCGGGAGGGTGAAATTTATTTTGTTTATTTTTAAGCATCAGCGGGGGGGGGGGGGGGGCGGGGATCGGGTCGGGAGCTCAGGGCGCAGCAACCAGGGAGCAGCCGGGCTCGAAGCCCACCCGCCACGCCCACCTAACCCCCCCGCAGCTCCGGATCTGGGGGGGGGGGAAACGGGGTCCTGGGTGTCAGCGCCCGCAAACCGGGGGTCCCTCAGGGCCCGGCCGAGGAGAAAACGTGACGCAGGTCGGCGGGCGACCAGCATGGCGCCTCCCGCGCGCGCACGTCAGCGGGCGCGCGGCCGCGGGCCACGGGCCGGGCTCTCCCCGCACACGGCGAGAAGCCGAGACCCCGGGGGGCGGCCCGCCTCTCCCGGAAGACCCCCGCACCCCCGCCGTGCCCCCTCCCGCCCGCGGCTCCTCACCGAGCGCAGACGCCGCCGCCGCCACGTTCCCTCAGTCGCCGCGGCCGCCCCGCTGCTGCAGCGCCCACTGCAGTTCCGGGGCGGGGCTTGCCCGCCCGCCCACGTGCGTAGCGACGGGAGGAAATCCCGCCCCGCGCTAGAAGCCGAGAGCTGATTGGCTGCTCTGGGGCGGAGGGGGCGAGCACCCGGATGCTCCGCCCAGACTGGAGGCAAAGGGGGCGGAGTCCGCCGGCGGCCCAGAGAACTGGTGCAGGGCATCACATCAGCCCGGTTGGACTTGGGGTGCGGGCCACCCGGGGCACAAAGCCGGCTCAGAACCGCGTCGCGCAAGCGCCCTACCTTCGCATCCGTCACTCCTGCCCAAGGGATCACACTTTTAAACCCAACAGCAGCTGGGATTCCTCTCCCGACCAAACTGTCTTGCATGTAGTCCCCCTCTTCCCGTAACCGGAGAGAGTGCGCTCTTCAAAAGAGTGCAAAGGGGCTGGAGCCATAGCACAGCTGGTAGGGCGTTTGCCTTGAACGCGGCCGTCCGGGGTTCGAATCCCAGCATCCCATATGGTCCCCTGAGCACCGCCAGGAGTAATTTCTGAGTGAAGAGTCAGGAGTAACCCCTGTGCATTGCCGGGTGTGACCCCCCCCCCCCACAAAAAAAAGCAAAGAGTGCAAAGAATTACAATTCAGAACGGCAGAAATTGGCATATGCTCTCCCAAACCGGGGAGCATACTGCAGAGAGAAGTACACTAGTAAGAGAGGGGCCAGAGGGGGTTGGGAGCTTGCCTTGCATGCGGCCCCAGCACCCCAGATCATCCCCGAGCCCCTTCAGGAGGGATTCCTGAGTGCAGAGTCTGGAGTGACCCCTGAGCCGCCCTGGGTGTGGCCCAGGAAGAAAACGAAAAAGAAAGAGAACCAGAGATGGAGATGCTGACTCAGTAATAACGCTTAGGACTTCCATGCAGGAGGTAATCTCTTTAGGTACTTAGATATCATTCTTGGTACCAAAAAGGAAAAGCGATACCTAGGATCCCGGAGATAGCTCAAAGGACTGAAGACATGTTTGGCATGGGGAAGCCGGGGTTTGGATTCCCTATGGCACTACTGGTTTGGGAGCACCACCAGAAGCCACCCCACTACCAGTACCCACCGTGGTGTGGTCCATGAGAAATGGGTGGAGGGAAGGGAGGAAATAAAGTTCCTAAGAAACACTGTGGCTGTTATGAAAGAGACCGAATTTCTTACCCTGTGAGAGCAGCCCCAGAGGGGTGACCCCAGAGCACCTTGCTCAGAGGGTAAGTGGAGCTCAGCCAATTGACTGGCACTTGGTGGGCGGGGCTTCGTCCAGGCTGGGACTATATAGCCTGGTCAGTACCCACAAGAAGTCATTTCCACCGAACTGCTCTGGGGTCTCAAGCAACCACTCATTAAGGTGAGTGAAGAGAGAGGAACCGGGACCCCCTCAAAGCCTCAGCCTTGGGGGCAAGTGGCACTGCATCAGAGGTGCTGATGCTGGGATGGGGCTCATGCTCATCTTGACCCTGCGCCATTGGGAGCAGTTGTTTTCTGTTCCAAGGCAGGCTACTCTCCCCACCTCAGGCTTGGGGGGTGGGGAGGCTGGACAGTGGGCAGAGCCCTGGAAAATCGGGAACCACCAGGGAAAGTCACGGTCTAGATGTGCCTTGGCGGATCGGGGGAGATGGTAGACAGGAGCAGAGAGCAGGGCTCTGGGCGCAGAGAGTGTCTGACTCCCCCGTCCCTTACAGGTCTAGCAGGGCCTTCGGTTTGTGGGAGGGAGAGGGGCCCCAGCAGCCTCTCACTGGCTCTTCTCAAGCTACTGTCAAGATGTCAGTGGACATTGCAGAAAACACAGCAGGAAGTGCTGCTCGAGTCTCTGCAGGGGCTCCTGTCCTCTGAGGCAGTAAAGGGGGGACCTGAGGTTTGGTGGCAGGGCTGGGACAGAGAGACTCTGGCCCAGTCCTGCCACCCACGGGCTGCGGGTGACAGTGGGAGGTGGGTGCTGGGTGGGGCTGAGTCTGGCTCCCTCTGGGCTCCCGAGAACCTGCCATGACCTCATCCTGGCGGTCTGATGGCCCCCCGGGCCCGATCAGGGTTCCGGTGGTTTCAGGACATGGGGGAGGGCGCTGTGTGGGGTCTCTGGGTCTCTGGTCTCATTGCTGCCTCCTTCTTCTCTTCCACAGGGAAGACTGTTCCAGGCTCCCAACACTCAAAGCTTCTTCACACACCCCAAGGACAATGATCGGTAAGTGGGCCCTGATACCCTCCTCGGACACCACCCTACACACACACACACACACACACACACACACACACACACACACACACACACACACACACACACAAAGGCACACTCAGAGCTCTGCCTTCCAAGGTGTCAGTACTAAGGAAACTTCCCCAGTGTAATATCTACAAGCACCCCCACCCCAGAATCAGAATAGGGCTCAAGGCACGTGGCAGCTGAAAAGTGGGGTCCCAGGGTCCCCCTTTGGTCCTGGCCAGCCATACCCCCTCTCTGGGCTTTAATTGGTTTGATGCTCACTGCATGGGGTAGATTAGGTGCTGGTACAGAGCTGGAGCACCAAGTTTATGGATCAGTACTTCAGAGGCCCCTCTCCGCTGTGTCTAACCCATCACCAGAGTCTCTTGGCTCAGCCTTGGTGCCATTGGTGCCACTCCCTCAGCTGGCCTCCCTGCCAGTTTGACACACTGCCTGAGTTATGACCTCTGGGCCCCTGACTAAGTTTCGATTCTCTGGTTAAACTTCCTCTAGATCACATATTTCCGCATCCAGTGTTGACCCCAAAGTCCAACTCCCGGTGTGCCCTGCAGATGTGGGGCTCGCACTTGGCGGTGTGGGGTATTCCTGCTCCCCCTGCAAAGCATGTGCTCTCCCACGGAGCTACATCCCTGCCCCTGCCGTGTCCATTTTAAAAATCATTTGGCTTTTAGGACTGATCTGAAGGAATTCTTCATGCATTCAAAATACTAGCCCCTTCTGAGGTGTCTGCTGTGTCGGTATTTTCTCCCCCCTCCTGAGCTCCTGCCCACCCTGTGGATGGCCTCTTGTCTTAGTTGGTTCCGGCTGCTGGAAAATGCCATCAGCTTATTTATATACAACAGAGCTGTGTATATCATGTTCTGGAGACTGGAAGGTTGAAGATCAAAGTACAAGGGGGTAATTTTCAGCTTGGAGAGTTAGTACAGTAGGTAGGGGGCTTGCCTTGCTTGTGATCAATCCAGGATTGATCACTGGTGACCCCAATGGTCCCCAAGCTCAGTCAAGAGTGATGTATGAGCAGAGCCAGGAGCAAGCTCAGAGTACCATCAGGCATGGCCAAAACAAACAAAGAATACAAGCCTGAGGAGAGGGGTATGTGCAGGAGTGATGGTACAGTGGGTAGGGTGTTTGCCTTGCATGTGGCCAACCCGGGTTCATCCCCGGCATCCCATATGGTCCTCTGAGCACTGTCAGGAGTAATTTCTGAGTGAAGAGTCAGGAGTAACCCATGAGCACTGCCGGATGTGACTCAAAAACAAAAAAAAAGTACAAAGGGATCAGTGTGAGAGTGACTTTGTTATATTCTAGAACCTTATATCAGATGTGGAGAACACACAGTCCATGGGCATTTAAAGTCATTTAAACCATGTGGTCTGGCCTGGTACAGGGCAGGACACACATTTGCATCATATTGGCTGTCCATGGCTCTTTCCCCTGTATTGTGTGGCCTGAGAATGATGTCACATACATCTAAATGACCCCAGGAAAAAAGAAGCTACCCCACCTTGCCCTCCATGGCAGAAGGAGCAAGGACGCCTTTAAAATTTCTTTTAAATGGGCAGTAACCACTGGGCTAGAGCATTTACCTTGCATGTGGCCAACCTGGGTTCGATCCCTGGAGTAATTACTGAATGCAGAGCCAAGAGTAACCCCTGAGCATCGCTGGGTTATTTTTTGGTGACCCAAAAAGCAAAACAAACAAACCAAAAAATATTTTTAAAAAAGGGCACTAATCCCAGTCATCTAGCTGAGGTTCCAGTCCCACCATCACACTGGCCATGGCCTTGCAGCCTGTGACTTTGAGGGGACAGAGGCATGCAGACCAGAGTGTCCTTGCAGACACCAGGGGGCGCTGTTGGCCATGTCTCCCTCTTGGAGCCTGTGCCTGATGTTGGCGAATCAGCAGCAAGAGACCTGAAAATATTCCTAGCATTGGTGTTGATCTGAGCAAAGGAAACAGACAGTTCCGATCATAA
Source organism: Sorex araneus (assembly GCF_027595985.1). Lineage (NCBI taxonomy): Eukaryota > Metazoa > Chordata > Mammalia > Eulipotyphla > Soricidae > Sorex > Sorex araneus. Next base: position 8,078,916 of record NC_073304.1, on the reverse strand, counting down.
CACAAATGATGCATCCTGGGGCATGCCGTGGCCGTCTAATAAAGTCCAGAGACAAAGGACAGAAGCTGCTCAAAACCTTTTTTATTTCTTGTTTGTTTATTTGAGGGGGAGTGTCTCCAAATTGCACCCAAGGGAACTGGGGGCCATTCTTGGTGATTTTTTTTTCTTTGTGGGTCACACCAGGCATTGCACAGGGGTCACTCCCGGTGGTCGGGGAATTTCATATGGGATGCAGGGGATTGAACCCGGGTTGGCTGCGTGCAAGGCAAACGCCTACCCGCGGTGCTATTGCCCCATTCTTGGTGATTCTTAGTCAACCCGAGAAAGTGGTTCCAAGGAGTGATGTTTGAGCCCTGCGTCACATACAATCCCCCAGGTCACCCTGAGTTGCTTGTGGGTTCCCATACCCTGTGATGCTGGTGTCTGTGTGTGGGTAGGGGGGGTGACATATGGTGTCAGGGATCAACAAGAGTCAGTTCACCTAAATGCTGACCCAGCTTCCTGGAAGCTTACTTTTGTAAGTGAAAGAGGGAAGTGGAAGAGGCCGCTGTAAAGGAAAATGCTTTCGAGGAGGGCGAGGTGGTTCTGTGTTTCCTCACCTGGCCTTCAGCATTGGTTTATTTTATTTTCTGTTGCACTGTCGCACTGTGGTCCCATTGTTCATCAATTTGCTCGATTGGACACCAGTAACGTCTCCAGTGTGAGACTTGTTACTGTTTATGGCATATCGAATATACCACGGGTAGCTTGCCAGGCTCTGCTGTTCAGGCGAGATACTCTCAGTAGCTTGCTGGGCTCTCTGAGAGGGACGGACGAATTGAACCCAGGTAAGCCACGTGCAAGGCAAACGCCCTACCCGCTGTGCTCTTGCTCCAGCCCTTATCTCGCAGGGCTCAGGGACTTACTCCTGGCTCTGTGCTCAGGAATTACTCCTGGCAGTGCTCGGGGGACCATATGGGGTGTGGGGAAATCAAACCTGGCTTGGTCACATGCAAAGTTGTACTATATCTCTGGCCCTCTACAGCCCCAAAAGTCTCAAACTTCCCCTCACATGGACACACTCTAAGTCTATGAGAAAATGAACAGTAAGTAGTAGTAATTTAGTATAGCAGTCAGATATGGAGTGTGACTATAAAGTTCAGGAATTTTGGCTAGAGTCAGAATCTCTAAAGGGAGAATGCAGGGTTCTGTTGGTGATGTCACGAATAGGGAAGAGAAAAGGGTTTGTTCATGACAAGGTGAAGGGCAAGAGTATCCAATAGAACTTTCTGGATGACCAGCATGTCCCTATGGCTGCTGTGGGGTAATAGCCCATGTGATAATGAGCACTGCAGACGTCCTGGGATAGCAAAAGAGCATTTTCAACTTTCTTCCTTGAAATTTATGCTTTCAGGGGCCACACATGACTAGTTGTCACCATAGCGGAGGGCTGAGACTTACAGAGTGTCCCCGTGAAGGGAAGTCCGACACTTTTTGAAGGGAAAGTCTGAGACATTGCGAAGTGAGAGGCCAGTGTGTGGGAAGGGTCACCTGTGCAGGAAGAGAAATCACCAGAAGGAGCAATGGAGAGAGAGCAGATTGGGACTGAAATTTCCACTCAGGGTGGCAGGGGCCAGTCTGTGCTCCGTCTTCGTGACCGGAAACAAGGCGCCTCTTCTCGCTGGACGGACACTCACATCTGGGTCCAGGGGCCGGGGGAGGCGCGTTCCAGCCTTAGATGCAGATCACATGTCTGGCAAAGGCATAGAGCAGAGGAGCCAAATTGACCCTAGTGCACAGAATCAAAAAGATCAGGGTGTATCTTGTCAGCTTTGGTTATCCCTTAAAAACAAGCGTGCAGGGTTGAAGGGCGGTGTGCGGCCTTTTCCGTGCCCTTCCCTACTGGAGCATGACACGAGAAATGAGACTTTTCTGAAAAAGCAGGGAGAGGCCCTCCAGAAACTCTTCTCTCCTCTGAATGCAACTTCAGAGGAGCTTTCTCACCGTGAGAAGAGAGGGGGTCGGGGGACCAGGGCGGGGCTCACAGATGTGCTTTGTCCCTCCCCCCCACCAGATATCATTGTTGCCGGTGTGGCCGGAGGAGGTGAGTCCTGCGGGAAATGGGTCCCCACTGGGCCTGGGACCTGGGCTGCCCCGATCCTGACCCAGACTGCTCCAGACCACTGGACCCTGTGTGGGCAGGCGGGTAGGGTATGCAGTTGGGCGAGCCCAGGTTACCGCCCAGAAACACAGGACCCCAAGTGCAGCCCCTGAGGTCCAGGGCTAGTTACTGACCCGTGGAGCCTGGACCCCTCCTGGAAGGTCCGAAATGTGTCCGACCCGCTATAGCTCAAAAGGCTCGTCCCTGACTCAGTTGTTCCAGGTGTGGTTAGACCAGTGAGCTGAAAGCCACAGAAATGTGACACTCAGACACGTGTGACACGTGGTCGCGGGGTAGGAGCTCAGCGGCTGCTCTGCCGGGCCTGGCGCGATGCCCTCTGACGGCACAGCCTGGGGGTGGCAGGTGGCTGCTGGGGCCGGGCACAGAGAACAGAGTCCCCCACCCCACCCACCCAGCAGAGCAGCTGCCCCCTGTCCTCTGTGCTCGGGGCTTGGGGAGAGGCAGAGTCCCCGTCCCCGGGCAGAGACCACACAGCCGCCCCCAGGGTTAGTGTCAGGGGCCAAGAGAGGGCAGGGCAGGGGCCTGACGGGCCAGGCCGGGAGCCACTCACCCTGGGCTTCCACGCAGGCCCCTGGTCCCTGCCGTTCCCCTGCTGGGCGCGGTCCTTCCCTCCACACTCACAGGAGCCCAGTGACCCCTCCCAGCCCCAGGAGGGATCGGGCCATCTGGGGCCTTCCCTGGGCCAACCCTGCTCCTGTCCCCACAGCGGTCGCAGTGGTGGGCACGCCCATTGTCCTGAGTGCTGTGGGCTTCACTGCGACCGGCATCGCCCCCTCATCCCTGGCGGCCAGTTGGATGTCCTATGCGGCTGTTGCCAACGGGGGCGGGGTGGCCGCTGGCAGCATAGTGGCTTTTCTGCAGCAGCTGGGTGAGTGTCTGCGCGAGAAAAGGGGGGAGGTAGGGGGTGGCCGCAGCGGAGGGCCGGCAGACAGCCGAGTTTGGGCTAAGCCCTGTGCTCTCCCCCAGTTCCAGGACCTTTGTCCTCCCTCCTTGTCCCTGTTCCAGGGTAGGGGGGAGGGACAGGGTGCCCAGGAAAGCTGCATCCAAGGAACCCCAACCTCTGGGCAGCACCCCTGCCCCTGGGCCCAGCCCCCCATGGAGCCGAGGCAGCTGCCCAGAACCTCCTGTTTGTCCTGGAGGCCCCTTGCCGAGCGGAGAGGGGGGCCTGGGGAAGCAGCGGGGTGGGGTACGTGTCCTGTCCTGGGGTGCCGGGACCTGGCCCAGCCCCTGTCGGGTGCCCGACCACCACCCCTGTCCCCCTTTCTCCCACAGGGGCCGCAGGACTCTCCACCACCACCACCGCTGCTTTGGGCGCTGCTGGGTCCGCTCTTGGGTCCGGGCTCTGTTTTTTAACCCGCCTCCTGTGAGTAGGAAAGTGAAGAGAACTCCGAGCCTCCTCCCAGCCACCTTCACCTGAGTCCTGAGAAGTGCCTGTCACAGCCCCGACTTGCAGCCCTTGAGGAATAAAGAGAGAAGCTGTGGCCTCTTCTGTGTCTGCTGTGTCCGTCATCTCCTTTCCCAGCCCACACCCCCGGGGACACTTCGGTTCCAAGGATCTGTCATTCCGTCTTAGCCCTCTAACCTCTGTGGTCAATTTCCTCCACCGGCCACAGTGTCCGGTTTATGGGTATGTCCTAGCTGGAGGTTTCCCCCATGTCTGGCGGCCTTCTGCACTGTCCCCACCTCCACCCCACTGTGCCCCTCGGCCGATGACCCCAAGATGTGAAAGAAGATTAGTTTTTGCGCTTGGGATTGAGCTGCCACACTCAACAGGGAGGAAGTCCCCCACGACTAAGGCTATCCTGGAGGGGGGGAACTTTACAAAAACACAAATTTCTTGGAATGATCACTGTCCCCTCCCACATTGCCAGGAGACAAAGTGGAAATCTTGGGATGCTGAGGTCACAGTTTGTGCTTTTATCTGTGCTGGCCCCTTGGAGCGATAGCACAGCGGTTAGGTCATTTATCGGATTTGATTCCTCCGCCCGCTCAGAGGGCCTGGCAAGCTACTGACAGTATCCCTCCCGCATGGCAGACCCTGGCAAGGTCCCCGTGGTTATTCAATATGTCAAAAACAGTCACAACAGGTCTCACAATGGAGATGTTACTGGTACCCGCTCGAGCACATTGATGAGCATCGGGATGACAGTGACAGTGACATTGGCCCCTTGGGCCTAGTGCTTTGGCTCTGGTTTCACTTGTTCCATGACCCACTCTGGAAACCAAGTTCTTTCCATGAGAGCCAGCCCACGGCAGGCCGTACATGGTGTACGCATCTTTAGAGTTCCTTCCCTTTGTTTTGGAAGACAAGACTTGATTTTCCTTGTAGATGTTTCTGTTCTTGAGGCTTTATTTCATTGCTTTGCTCACAACTGTGATGCTTTATGGTGCAAGGGGTCACTGCACATCTCACACGACAGAAATGCCTGAGACCCTCCATCACTGTCCTTAGGCCGCTTCCTGTTCATTACCTCTTCCCCTGCCGTCAGTGCTCCTTCAACCACACTTGCTCACCTAAATCCTGTTGTCAAAGTCCCAGGGTTTGCTTTCACTGCATGCAATCCGGTCCCTGTCTTTGTTTCTTTACATTGGTGAAAGCCTCTGGCCTTCGCCCTTCCTCTGATTTGTTGAACTCACACGATCCCCTCTAGAGTCGTCCAACTTGTGGCAAAGGGCGAGATTTCATCTTTTCTCATAGCTGAGCGGATTCCCTTGCTTGTATATTGAATCACAATTCCTTCATCCACTCATCTGCCTTTGCACATTTGGGTGCTGGTTGTGTGAATATTCTTTCGGTCGGGGGCACTGAGATAAGAGACTCAAGATAAATGAGATTTGCTGAAGAGGCTTTGGGCTCTTTTCCGGCATCGAAACGGCAAAGAAGAAGTGCCCCAACGCCTCGTTTAGTTCCTATCCTACGTACACACATCTCATGCACTCAGGACAAAAAAACATTAACGGAAAAGGGATAACAGGAGGGATATCGAGACATCAAGGCGACAATGTTCTGTCACCAATGGTCACAACCTCCAGGGAACTCTGGGCCTCCTCGGAGTGGGAGGGGCCTGGGTGGAGGCCGGCCTGGGAGGAGGCTCGGGTTCTCCAAGCAGCCTGGCCCCGAGAGCTACAGCCCCTTGCCCCGGGAGTGGTCGGGGGAGACGGGAGAATGTCTGCACTCCAAGGCCGAGCTGGGCTAGGGGCCTGTGAGAGAGGGGAGATTGCCTCTGTGTAATACTAACGGCTACAAGGCAGCAACAGGAAGAGACGTCAGCCCTGTTCAGACCTGTCCGGACACACGAGTCATGGCTCGCCCGTGTTCCTGGGGCCCGTGTTTCTGCCCGCCTGCGGGTCAGTCTCCCCAGGCTCATCTGAACAGTCTGGTTGGGCACCAGCAGGTCGCTCCCATCATCTGAGCTTCTACACACAAATCACTGCTCGGCAGAAAAGTTCCGACTGGATTGTAGGATAACAAGGGTTTGCCCTTCCTCCCTGGCCACTGGGAGCTTGTGTTTGTTGATTGCCCCTCAACCTGTCAACTACCTTTGTCTCCTGGTCAGACTCTGACTTGTAAATACTGTCTTTCTCTTCCCCTTAGTGTCCTTTGCCTGGTTAGCTATTTCAGAGCAATTCCTTCTTGTATGGATGCAGGGAGCACTGCACTGGAGCACTGTCGTCCCATTGTTCATCGATTTGCTCGAGCAGACACCAGTAATGTCTCCACGGTGAGACTTGTTGTGACTGTTTTTGACATATCGAATACGCCACGATAAACTTGCCAGGCTACCCGTGTGTGGGCGGGATACTCTCGGTAGCTTGCTGTGCTCTCCAAGAAGAAGGAGACATTGAACCCAGGTCGGCCACATGCAAGGCAAACACCTACCCGCTGTGCTGTCGAACCAGTCCCGCCCAATATAGCCTAAATGTTACTGTTTCAACAGGTAATCAAGAGAAAATTTATTCGTAGTAGAGCTGACATCCTAAACAAGATGCTTCTGTACAGTCGTTGAAAATTGGTGTCTTTCTACCTCCAGAACATCTCCATTCAGACCAGACACCAAACAGGGGCTCAGTATGCCCCGTGCTTTGTTCATTCATTCTCTAAAGTCACATGACACTGGGAATCATCATTTAAACTCATTCCCTCGCTCCGGCCCAAGCTCAAGTTGGCTGCACTGCACGCGGAAAGTGGTGCCCGAGTGGGGACCGAAGCATGAGGGAGACAGTGAAGAGCCCCGAACAAAAAGAGACACGTCGCAAACTAAGGGAGTTTCAAATTAAGATTAGGATTTACAGCAGCTGCTGAGGCTCAAACTAAGGGAGCGGCTGGAAAGGCTGCGAGGGTTCTGCCCGCAGAGTCTAACAGGAATGATGGACTTACAGGAGTTAACAGGGACCTGATGAACCATTTGCTACATCTGTGGATAGGCTGCTTACAGCAGTAGATACAAAGATTGCAGACCCCGCTGCTGGAGAATTAATAAGTAAACAATTGGCTTTTGAAAATGCAAATCAGGCTTGCCAGGCAGCCAGTCCCTACAGCCAGACCCTGCGGGCCAACCTACAGGATTACATCAGGTGATGTGCTGAGGTTACACCATCGAGAGTTCAGGGCATTGCCAGGGCTGCTGCCAGGAAGGGAACAAATTGTCAGACTCAGCTGCAGAGACAGCTAGGTCAGGGCCAGCAACCCAGGGAACTGCTTTAAATGCATTTTGCAGAAAGAACTGTAGGAGCTCCAGTAAAGGCACTGGTATGTGCCCATGGTGCAATTAAGGGAGACACTGGCCTAGTGCATGCCGAAGCAGAGCAGGTCAGAGTCAGGGAAACTCTGGCCTGTACATGTAAAAAAATTTTTTTTCTATTTCTTCTTCTTTCTTTTAATTTAATTTTTTTTTATTGAATCACCATGTGAAAAGTTACAGAGCCTTCAGGCTTAAGTCTCAGTCATACAGTGATCAACACCCATCCCTTCACCAGTGCACATGTTCCACCACCAAGAACCCCGGTACACCTCCCCTCCCACCACCCCCAACCCCTGCCTTTGTGGCTGAAGATTTTCGATTTACTTTTCTTTACTTTGATTATATTCAATATTTCAACAGGAAACTCACTAATATTATTTAGAATTTCCCCCCAACTATCAGACCTGCTGAAAAGACAGCATTTGATGATTAGTTTTCCATTACTGAGAATGAAGAGCATATGAGGTCACACGGTTTTGGATTTCTGGTATTTTAGTAACTAAGTCCAGAGAAATGTCTGCCAGAAATTACATCATTGCAAGCTCGTACCATTGTTCAGTGGGCCGTATAAGCTGGTGGTCCCCACGCCACCGCCAGGGAAAGAAAAAGCCCAGAGAGAAAACCCTTTCCCCTCCCATGTCGGCGTGGTACTGTAGCTTAGTCCACAGTCTAGAGGCATTTCTGCAAGAAGCTGCTGGTGCCGAAAGTAGTGGGCCCCCGGGATCATGGGCGTTCAGCAACGGAGAGGCCACATGTGTGCGGCCGCTCGGGTCAAATCTGTGTGGAGAGCAGCACCATTTACGCCCCCATCCCGAGATCTCCTGCGAGACCCACAGCTGCAACCTTGTACCTTTGTTTAGGGGCCTTATAAACTGGTGGTCGCCACGCCGCCGCCAGGGAAAGAAAAGGCCGAGAGAGAAAACCTTTCCCTCCCATGGCGGCATCGTGCTGTAGCTACAGGTAAAAATTTTCAGGACAAACCAGAGGACTAGAAGCAAAGGGAGCATCTGTTGAGTGGCGGATTAAAGAAGCCAAGACTCTCAGATGAGTGCTCTTCTTCACCTCCCATAAAGGAATTAAATCCAGTGAGTTGAGCAATTAGAGCCCCTGCCTAGTTAGAAACAAGAGCTTTGTGAAACAGTGCAAAAATAAAATTAGTTCGAGTGTTTTCTTATGCTGCTATTTAAAAGTTTGGTGCGTACAAATGGCTGTGTGTGTGACAGTGTGTACGTATAGTGAAATTGTTAAAGTGATCTAGTGTGAAAATTTTATGATATGAGATAATTAAGAACTTTCAAAATTAAGCCAAAGAAGGACTGTCAGAAGTCCGAAACCCATGAGGATGGGTCCCCTCTGAATTTACTTTGCCGGCTTTATATTATCAAAAACGCTTTCTTGACCCATTTTTAACGAGCAGGAAACAGGCTGGTCAGGCTGGGAAACGAGAAGCAAGGACCCAATTGGCCGGCAGAGCAAATTTTGCTCTGGGACTGCTCCTTCCTTTCTCGGTCCATCAGGTTTCCCCTGCTCATTCCCTTCTCAGGGAAAACAAGCCGGGGCTCCCGAGGCCAGTCCCCGACAAAGGTGATCTGGAGGCGAGGCAGTGAGCTCGACCCAGAGGCGAGAGCGGCGGTGCCGAGCCCTGCTCGCTGGTGTCTCTGATCCGTCTCTCACCTGCCAAGAGAAACACTTTGTTTTTTCAATTGTTGCGATGACGTGGCAGCCACCTGGGCCGCTCATGGCGCTGCCCTCTGGCAGCCACGACTCCCTGTGCACCACATGCTCCCCAGGTGAACCGTCTCCCTGCCCACAACCCCCACAGATGTCACGGGTTCAGCACACAGAAAGGCCCTTACCCAGTTCCACTCGTGCTGACCTTGGGGTGCGGAGGACAGTGATCAAGACCCCGAAGGGCCTGACCTGAGCCCAGGCAGGAACAATTTAGATTCTCTGGAGAAAATGCCAAGACCCGAGTGTCGCTGTGCACTGATTCCCGACCCGGCACGCAGAGGAAGCGTCTCTCCGAGAGCTGGCACGTCACGGGAGCTGGTGAGACGCCCTGGGAGGGAACCGGCCTGTACTGGGGCAGGAACGCCACCTCTGGGAAACACCATAGACACTTCTGGAAAGATTCAAAATGGATTTTGTATAGGACCCCAAAACTACACTTCTTGGTGTCTATCTCAAGAACCCAACAGTATCAATGGGAAAAGATATGTTTGTATGTTTTATTGGGGCGGGGGGCAGCTGGCTGTGCCTAGGGCTTACTTCTGGCTCTGTCCTCGGGATCACTCGGGCTGGGGGAGCCAGACGGGGCACTGAGGACTGAACCTGGGTTGGCCACATTTTTTTATTGAATTACTGTGAGATACAGTTACAAAGATTTCGTGTTTGAGTTTCAGTCATACAATGATCAAACACCCATCCCTCCACCAGTGCACATTCTCCACCACTAATGTCCCCAGTACACACCCCCCCTTTCCAACCCTCACCCTGCCTCCATGGCAGACAATTTCCCCTAAACTCTCTCTCTACTTTTGGGCCTTATGGTTTGCAATACAGATCCTGAGAGGTGATCGCATTTGGTCCTTTATCTACTTTTAGCACACTTCTCCCATCCTGAACGATTACCCCAGGTTGGCCACATTTAAGGCAAAAAGCCTCCGCAGTGTATGATCTCTCCCCCTCCAGTGGGAAAAGTCCCTCCCCCCAGAATAGCTTAGTCTTGGGGGGACTTCCTCCCTGTTGAGTGTGGCAGCTCAATCCCAACTGCAAAATCACATCTTCTTTCACATCTTGCGGTCATCGGCCGAGGGGCACAGTGGGGTGGGGGTGGGGACAGTGCAGAAGAAGCCGCCAGACATGGGGGAAACCTCCAGCTAGGACATACCCATAACCGGGCACTGTGGCCGGTGGAGGAAATTGACCTCAGGGGCTAGAGGGCTCAGACGGAATGACAGATTCTTGGAACCGAAGTGTCCCCGGGGCTGTGGGCTGGGAAAGGAGAAGACGGACACAGCAGACACAGAAGAGGCCACAGCTTCTGTCTTTATTCCTCAATGGTGCAAGTCTGGGCTGTGACAGATACTTCACAGGACTCAGGTGAAGGGTGGTTGGGAGGAGGCTCGGAGTTCTCTTCACTTTCCTCTTCAGAAGAGGAGGACGTCCCTGGACCCCAGAGCCAGGCCCCAAGAGCGGACCCAGAAGAGAACAAAAGAGCATTGGAGGTGGTGGAGAGTCCTGCGGCCCCTGTGGGACAAAGGGGGACAGGGGTGGTGGTCGGGCACCCGACGGGCAGGGCCAGGTCCCGGCACCCCAGGACAGGACACGTACCCCACCCCGCTGCTTCCCCAGGCCCCCCTCTCCGCTCGGCAAGGGGCCTCCAGGACAAACAGGAGGTTCTGGGCAGCTGCCTCGCCTCCATGGGGGGCTGGGCCCAGGGGCAGGGGCGCTGCCCAGAGGTTGGGGGTCCTGGGACGCAGCTGTCCTGGGCACCCTGTCCCTCCCCCCTCCCCATGGAACAGGAACAGGGAGGGAGGACAAAGGTCCTGGAACTGGGGGAGAGCACAGGGCTTAGCCCAAACTCGGCTGACCGCCGGCCCCCCGCCACTGCCACCCCCTACGTCCCTCCTGTTCTCGAGCAGACACTCACCCACTGACTGTAGAACGGCCACCATGCTGCCGGCGGCCACCGCGCCCCCGTTGGCAACAGCCGCACTGGACATCATACTGGCCGCCAGGGATGAGGCGGTGATGCCGGTCGCAGTGAAGCCCACGGCGCCCAGGACCACGGGCACGGACCCCACTGCCACCGCTGTGGGGACAGGAGCAGGGTTGGCCCAGGAAAGGCCCCAGATGGCCCAATCCCTCCTGGGGCTGGGAGGGGTCACTGGGCTCCTGTGAGTGTGGAGGGAAGGACCGCGCCCACCAGGGGAACGGCAGGGACCAGGGGCCTGCGTGGAAGCCCAGGGCGAGTGGCTCCCAGCCTGGCCCATCAGGCCCCTGCCCTGCCCTCTCTTGGCCCCTGACACTAACCCTGGGGGCGGCTGTGTGGTCTCTGCCCGGGGACGGGGACTCTGCCTCTCCCCAAGCCCCGAGCACAGAGGACAGGGGGCAGCTGCTCTGCTGGGTGGGTGGGGTGGGGGACTCTGTTCTCTGTGCCCAGCCCCAGCAGCCACCTGCCACCCCTAGGCTGTGCTGTCAGAGGGCATCGTGCCAGGCCCGGCAGAGCAGCCGCTGAGCTCCTACCCTGCGACCACGTGTCACACGTGTCTGAGTGTCGCATTTCTGTGGCTTTCAGCTCACGGGTCTAACCACACCTGGAACAACTGAGTCAGGGACGAGCGTTTTGAGCTATAGCGGGTCGGACACATTTTGGACCTTCCAGGAGGGGTCCAGGCTCCAGGGGTCAGTGACTAGCCCTGGACCTCAGGGGCTGCACTTGGGGTCCTGTGTCCCAGTGGCGGTAACCTGGGCCCGCCCAACTGGGCCCCCTCCCTGCCCGCCCACTCAGGGTCTAGTGGTCTGGAGCAGTCTGGGTCAGGACCGGGGCAGCCCAGGGCCCAGGCCCAGTGGGGACCCATTCCCCGCAGGACTCACCTCCTCCAGCCACACCAGCTGCAATCCTACCGGGTTGGGGGAGGGAGAAAACACATCTGTGAGCCCCGCCCTGGTCCCCCGACCCCCTCTCTTCTCACAGTGAGAAAGCGCCTCTGAAGTTGCATTCTGAGGAGAGAAGAGTTTCTGTTCGACCTCTCCCTGTTTTTTTATGTGTGTGTTGGGGGAAGCTTGGACACCCCCAGAGATGTCCAGGGTTCACTCTTGGATCTGTGCTCAGGGCTCACTCAGGCTGGGGCTCGGGGGACCATCTGGGTGGTGGGGATCTAATCTGGGGGTGCCACTTGCAAGACAAGCGCCTTCCCCCCTGTGCTATCTGTGGCCTCATTCCGGTTTTCTTTTTATTGGTCTGTTTCCTTTCTACCCATTTGGAGGGAGGTCCGAAGTGACCCTGGAGCCCTCCCGGCCAAACTGTCAAACAGCCCCCGCCCGAGTCAGCCCTGTTCCCCTCAGGAATGTGTGGATTTGGCAAAGTGGCTTTGACCTGGGTGGTCTGACCAGGACAGGGAACCCCATGGCATGGGGGTCACACACTGTGAGCCCCTAGGGGGCGTGCTCCCTCCTCTCCTGACAGCCACTGGCCCTAAGAGAGCTGGGAGCAGTCACAGCCAAGGAGCCAGCAGTCTCCCCAGATGAGTAGAAAGATCCTCGGCTTCCTCCTCTGACATTTGCCCCCTCTTCCAGGAAGCCTTCTCTGATCCTCCTATCTGAAGGCATCATTGCGACCCCGTGGCTGGAGTTCGCTCACAGCCGTGATCTATACTCAGGTGCCTATGGGCCCGGCTCCCCACCTCTACGGCCATCATGGGGAAGGGAGGGACTTGCCACAGCCAGAGACGCCAGGACGGCTGTGTGGGGGTGGCGGCGGCTCCAGGAACTCCAGGGGCAGCGAGATACACAGAGGGGGCCGGGACACAGGACAGCAGATGGGGCCATGCCTGGCACACAGCCCAGCGGGGTTCTAGTCCTGGCATCTGCTAGGGTCCCCTGAGCCCACCAGGAGTGATCCCTGAGCACAGTAAGCGCTGAGCCCGGCTGCGTGTGGTCCCAATCCAAAGAGAAGAAGAGAAGACAAGGAATGCAGAGAGAGTTCCGTCTGCTGCCCAGGGAGGGCACCGGGGGGCACTGAGGAGTAGAAACAGGCACGGGGGGGGGGGGGCGGAGTGATAGCACAGCGGGTAGGGCATTTGCCTTGCACCTGGCTGACCCGGGTTCGATCCCCGGCATCCCCTAGGGTCCCCCAAGCACTGTCAGGAGCAATTCCTGAGTGCAAAGCCAGGAGTAACCCCTGAGCATCGCTGGGTGTGACCCAAAAAGCAAAATAATATAAAGAAAGAAAGAAACAGGCACGGAAAGGACAGCCCTGCCCGGGCCCAGGGCCCCTGTGGGGGAGGATGCTGTGGCTCCCCATGCAGAACCTGGTCAGGAAGCCCTGTGACCTGGGCAGGCTGACCTTGGCCTCTCTGGGCACCCAAAGCCCACCAGAAGGGGCTTGTTCCCTACTGGCCAAGGGTCTTGGGGAGCTGATCCAGCCCCTCCCCAACCCCCAACCCCAACATGGCCACCTGCTGTCCGTCCTATTCCTAGCCCAGGATAGGCTGCTGGGGCCCACCTGCTTCCTGTCCAGGGCGTGGCCCTCAGTTCCCCCTTTGAAGAGAAGCGGCACCAGTGCCTGCGTCCAGGACTTCTAAGAAGTCACCAGCAGCCAGACCCGCGCAGCGGCAGAGAGCAGCGCAGTGGGACTGGCCTTGCTAGGGCACATGTCCTCAGTATCAAGGGACGTGGGAACCGCCCAGGCCCCAGCGGGCTCGTCCCATATCTATGTAGGAGGAGGACACAGGTGGGGCGTCTGGTACGCAGGGCCACTTACCTGCAAGGGAGGAAGTCGCCACGGTCGCGGCAGAGGACCCCACCACAGCAGCCGAGGCCTTCAGTGACGCCACCCACGGACCCAGCGTGGCTATGGCTGACTTCAGGGCAACTTTGGAGGCCGCGGCTTGTCCTGAAAAAGAAGGGGGAGGGTTGCCTGGGGTCAGAGGTCCGTGGCCTGCCTCCCTCCCCCACACCCCTGACATTTGGGCCAGGAGAGGCTGGAGGAGGCCTGGGCGGGGCCTGTTAGTGGGACAGACTGAGCGAAGCAGATGTGGGCTGGGAGCATTTACGCGGCTCAAGATGGGGCTCTCGAGGTCAGAGTCCAGAGAGGGGGCCGGGTGGCCAGACCGAGCACTGAGTGAGCCGCCAGGAGAAGCACCCAGTGGGGACAGGCCCTGCGACAGGGAAAGCTCATCCTGCCCAGCGCGGTGCCCGCTTATTTCCAGAGTTCAGCTCCTGAAACCACGCAGTGCCCGGCACTAGAAGCCCGGATACAGAGGGGTGGGGAAGACACACGCGGGAATGACGCGCAGATATTTAACAAGGGACGCTGGGCCCTTGGCAGGAAGTTGGGCGCCCACATGGACGTGAATTCTGGTACTGAGTGCAGGAAAGAAAGAGGCAGACAACGGGGCCCAACACAGGGGACGCTAGTCCCAGAGCCCTGCACCCAGGGTCAGGAGAAACCCAGGCAGACTTCTGGGTGGGGACAGGCCTCCAGGCATCACTCAGTCCACCCAGGCCCCGAGCAGGACTGACCCCCTGCTCCTCCCCGTCTCCTGTCAGGAATACTCACCCTCGGAGGACAGGCCAGTCAGGACCTGGCCCGAGACTGCCATGCCCCCCGCCTTGGCCAGACTGGCCGCTGCCAGGGCCTTGGAGGAGACGGACATGGCCAAGACTCCCGCCGAAGAGAAGAGGGCCGCCATGCCGGGCAGGGATTCACACGGGGCAGCGGGGTCTGGCCCTAGACAGGAGGGGGAGGGGTTCCTCGGTGAGTGGTGGGAACAGCAGCCCTGGAGAAGACCCTGGGGCCCGCGGGACTTTCTGAGGGGAGGGGGAGGGTGGGAGGCGTCTTCCTTCTCAGTGGGCACCTCTTCCTTCAGAAGCTTCCAGAACCCAAGAGAATGCTGGAGCCACGCCAAGGGGCCAGGAGCACAGAGTTCCAAGTTACTCCGGGAGATATCGTGACCTCCAGGAGGAGAAGCTGGGGTCCGGGACCCTGGTGCACGGGAGGAAAGGCCCCTGGATGTGCTGGTCACTGGCTTCAAGCCCATCGGGACCAGGATGGAAGGGCTTGGGGGCGTCCCCTAGGCTGGGTCTTCCCAGGCCTCTAGGCCAATGGGGAAAGGCCCAGAACCCAGGAGCAGGGGGGCTGGAGAGATAGCACAGCGGGTAGGGCGTTTGCCTTGCACGCGGCCGACCCGGGTTCAAATCCCAGCATCCCATATGGTCCCCTGAGCACGGCCAGGGGTAATTCCTGAGTGCAGAGCCAGGAGTAACCACTGTGCATCGCCAGGTGGGACCCAAAAAGCAAAAAAAAAAAAAAAAAAAGAACCCAGGAGCAGGGCCGGGCTAAGTCCCTCTCCCCTTCCCACCTCCTGTGACCACTTCCCCTGGAGACAACCATGAGCAATCTGAGCCTAGGTCCACAGGTGCCTCCCCTGCACTCCTTCCCACCCACCCCCTTCCCCGCCACTGCCCAGCTCACCTGGAGAGGCAGGAGCTGGGGCACCAGTCTGATCTGGAGGCAGCCTCTGGGTCCGGAGGCAGAGTCTGAAAGAGCTGCCAGGGCCCAATCCAGAGGGAGCCCCGCCTGCCAGGCTGCGACCAATGAGCTGAGTTTCATTTCCCAGGAAACCGAAACCAGAGAAGTTTTCATTTTCCCTGCTTCAGCCAATTCAGTGGAAGGCCAGATGTCCTGGCAGAAGCAGTAAGAATCTTTCAAGGTGGGGAGGGGGTGAAGGGCGTGCTGACCGCCATATTATGACGACCACAGATGGGGTTTACAAGCTTGCAATGATCCAGTATCTGGAAGAAATCTCCCTGGACTTAGTTGGTAAAGTACGGAAATCCAAAACCTCATATCTCTTCACACCAGGTCTGACTCCAGTGGGGAACTCCTAACAATAATAGTGAGGTTTGTGTTGAAGTATTGAATGTAACCAAAGAAAGAGAAAGTAAAGTGAAATTTATCAGTTACAAGGTGGGGGGGGGATGGAGGGGCAGAATGGGAGGTGTACTGGGTTTTTTTTTCTTTTTTTTCTCTTGTTTTCTTTTCTTTTCCTTTTTTTTTTTTGGTGGTAGGATGTGTGCACTGGTGAAGGGATGGTTGTTTCAGCATTGTATAACTGAGACTTAAGCCTGAAAGCATTGTAATTTTCCACATGGTGATTCAATACAATAAAATTCTTATTTAAAAAAAATATTCTTTTTTTTCGGGGGGGTCACACCCAGCGATGCTCAGGGATTACTCCTGGCTCTGCACTCAGCAATCACTCCTGGAGGTGTTCAGGGGACCCTATGGGATGCAGGGAATTGAACGCCCTCCCCGCTCCCCGCTGTGCTATCGCTCCAGCCCCAAGAATCTCTTTTTTTCAGTCTGAGGAGGAAAACTGTGTTGCACGTGTGTTCAGCCATTCCCATGCCCCATTACATGCATTGACCAAGCACCCGTGTTCCCTGTACAACACGGGTCAGTGAGATGTTCACTTGCTGAACCCCTCCCCACCCCCATCCCTCAGCCCCATTGTGAGGGGAGCCAGTGAACCAGGAGAAACTCCTGGCTGAGCCCCCGGGTCTCCCACTGGGCTGTTGTCTCCTTCTTGTCACCCGCACTGGGTGCCTGCAGGGCCACTTCTTGGGGGTTAAAGGGCACCCTCAGGGAGAGGTGAGGCCAGTAGAGTGCCCCTCCCTGTGTCCCAGCAACCCTGAACCTGGATCCACGGTGCCAGTCTGTCCTGTCTTACTTGCTCACCAAAGATGGGCAACCAGGGTGAACAACCCCCCCCACCCCCCCCACACACCCGTCTGTACCAAGCCAACACCATGCAGCCTCTCTGGACCCCAAGAGTCACCACCCTCCAGCCCTTGTCCAGTCCCAAGGACTGGCCCCATGTCAGAGCCCAGAGAATTTGTGGGTGCTCACCTAAGGTTTGGGGAGCCCCAGCCCTACCCGCTGCTCGGGTGCTGGCGTTCAGAGTCTGCTGCTGGCCGGGTGCTTCACACAGACCCCACAGGGCATACCCAGCAGCTCTGTGACAGGGGCCGGAGGATCTCACCAGTGTAAAGAAACAAAGACAGGGACCGGATTGCATGCAGTGAAAGCAAACCCTGGGACTTTGACAACAGGATTTAGGTGAGCAAGTGTGGTTGAAGGAGCACTGATAGCGGGGGGAAGACGAAATGAACAGGAAGCGGCCTAAGGACAGTGACGGAGGGTCTCAGGCATTTCTGTCATGTGAGAAGTGCAGTGACCCCTTGCACCATAAAGCATCACAGTTGTCAGCAAAGCAATGATATAAAGCCTCAAGAACAGAAACATCTACAAGGAAAATCAAGTCTTGTCTTCCAAAACAAAGGGAAGGAACTCAAAAGATGCGTACACCATGTACGGCCTGCCGTGGGCTGTCTCTCATGGAAAGAACTTGGTTTCCAAAGTGGGTCATGGAACAAGTGAAACCAGAGCCAAAGCACTAGGCCCAAGGGGCCAATGTCACTGTCACTGTCATCCCGTTGCTCATCAATTTGCTAAAGCGGGCACCAGTAACGTCTTCATTGTGAGACTTGTTGTGACTGTTTTTGGCATATTGAATACACCATGGAGAGCTTGCCAGGCTCTGCCGTGCGGGCGGGATACTCTGGTAGCTTGCCGGGCTCTCCTAGAGGGGCAGAGGAATCAAATCCGACAAATGTCCTAACCCCAGTGCTACCGCCTCAAGGAAACACATCTTATTTCACATCTTGGGGTCATCGGCCGAGGGGCACAGTGGGTTGGGGGTCGGGACAGTGCAGAAGAAGCCGCCAGACATGGGGGAAACCTCCAGCTAGAACATACCCATAAACCGGGCACTGTGGCCGGTGGAGGAAATTGACCTCAGGGGCTAGAGGGCTCAGACAGAATGACAGATCCTTGGAACCGAAGTGTCCCCGGGGCTGTGGGCTGGGAAAGGAGATGACAGACACAGCAGACACAGAAGAGGCCACAGCTTCTGTCTTTATTCCTCAAGGGTGCAAGTCGGGGCTCTGACAGGCTCTTCTCAGGACTCAGGTGAAGGGTGGCTGGGAGGAGGCTCGGAGTTCTCTCCACTTTCTATTCACAGGACGATTAAAGACCAGAGCAAGGCCCCAACACTGGACCCAGTAGCGCCCAAAGCAGCGGTGGTGGTGGTGGAGAGTCCTGCAGCCCCTGTGGGAAAAAGGGGGACAGGGGTGGTGGTCGGGCACCCGACAGGGGCTGGGCCAGATCCCGGCACCCCAGGACAGGACACGTACCCCACCCCGCTGCTTCCCCAGGCCCCCCTCTCCGCTCGGCAAGGGGCCTCCAGGACAAACAGGAGGTTCTGGGCAGCTGCCTCGCCTCCATGGGGGGCTGGGCCGAGGGGCAGGGACGCTGCCCAGAGGTTGGGGTTCCTGGGATGCAGCTGTCCTGGGCACCCTGTCCCCCCCCTTCCCATGGAACAGGGACAGGGAGGGAGGACAAAGGTCCTGGAACTGGGGGAGAGCACAGGGCTTAGCCCAAACTCGGCTGACCGCCGGCCCCCCGCCACGGCCACCCCCTTCCTCCCCCCTGTTCTCACGCAGACACTCACCCACTGACTGTAGAACGGCCACCATGCTGCCGGCGGCCACTGCGCCCCCGTTGGCAACAGCCGCACTGGACATCATACTGGCCGCCAGGGATGAGGGGGCGATGCCGGTCGCAGTGAAGCCCACAGCACTCAGGACAATGGGCGTGCCCACCACTGCCACTGCTGTGGGGACAGGAGCAGGGTTGGCCCGGGAAGGCCCCAGATGGCCCGATCCCTCCTGGGGCTGGGAGGGCTCACTGGGCTCCTGTGGGTGTGGAGGGAAGGACCGCGCCCAGCAGGGGAAGGGCAGGGACCAGGGGCCTGCGTGGAAGCCCAGGGCGAGTGGCTCCCAGCTGGCCCGTCAGGCCCCTGCCCTGCCCTCTCTTGGCCCCTGACACTAACCCTGGGGGCGGCTGTGTGGTCTCTGCCCAGGGACGGGGACTCTGGCTCTCCCCAAGCCCCGAGCACAGAGGACAGGGGGCAGCTGCTCTACTGGGTGGGTGGGGTGGGGGACTCTGTTCCCTGTGCCCGGCCCCAGCAGCCACCTGCCACCCCCAGGCTGTGCCGTCAGAGGGCATCGTGCCAGGCCCGGCAGAGCAGCTGCTGAGCTCCTACCCCTGGACCACGTGTCACACGTGTCTGAGTGTCACATTTCTGTGGCTTTCAGCTCACGGGTCTATCCACACCTGGAACAACAGAGTCAGGGACGAGCCTTTTGAGCTCTAGTGGGTAGGTCACATCCCGGACCTTCCAGGAGGGGTGCAGGCTCCACGGGTCAGTGACTAGCCCTGGACCTCAGGAGCTGCACTTGGGTTCCTGTGTCCCAGTGGCGGTAACCTGGGCTTGCCAAACTGTGCCCCTTGCCCGCCCGCCCACTCAGGGTCTAGTGGTCTGGAGCAGTCTGGGTCAGGACCGGGGCAGCCCTGGGCCCAGGCCCAGTGGGGACCCATTCCCCGCACGACTCACCTCCTCCGGCCACAGCGGCAACTATTGTACCTGGAGGGGGAGGGACAAAGCACAATGTGACCCTTCCCTGGTCCCCCGACCCCCTCCCTTCTCACAGTGAGAAAGCGCCTCTGAAGTTGCATTTAGAGGACACAAGAGTTTCTGGAGGGCCTCTCCCTGTTTTTTCAGAAAAGTCTCATTTCTCATGTCATGCTCCAGTAGGGAAGGGCACGGAAAAGGCCGCACACCTCCCTTCAACCCTGCACGCTTGTTTTTAAGGTAACAAGATACACCCTGATCTTTTTGATTCTGTGCACTAGGGTCAATTTGGCTCCTCTGCTCTATGCCTTTGCCAGACATGTGATCTGCATCTAAGGCTGGAACGCGCCTCCCCCGGCCCCTGGACCCAGATGTGAGTGTCCGTCCAGCGAGAAGAGGCGCCTTGTTTCCGGTCACGAAGACGGAGCACAGACTGGCCCCTGCCACCCTGAGTGGAAATTTCAGTCCCAATCTGCTCTCTCCATCGCTCCTTCTGGTGATTTCTCTTCCTGCACAGGTGACCCTTCCCACACACTGGCCTCTCACTTCGCAATGTCTCAGACTTTCCCTTCAAAAAGTGTCGGACTTCCCTTCACGGGGACACTCTGTAAGTCTCAGCCCTCCGCTATGGTGACAACTAGTCATGTGTGGCCCCTGAAAGCATAAATTTCAAGGAAACAGAGTTGAAAATGCTCTTTTGCTATCCCAGGATATCTGCAGTGCTCATTATCACATGGGCTATTACCCCACAGCAGCCATATGGACATGCTGCTCATCCAGAAAGTTCTATTGGATACTCTTGCCCTTCACGTTGTCATGAACAAACCCTCTTCCCTTCCCTATTCGTGATATCACCAGCAGAACCCCGCATTCTCCCTTTAGAGATTCTGGCTCTAGCCAAAATTCCAGGGTGACCTGGGGGATTCTGGATGCCGCAGGGCTCAAACATCACTCCTTGGAACCACTTTCTTGGGTTGACTAAGAATCACCAAGAATGGGGCGATAGCACAGCGGGTAGGCGTTTGCCTTGCAAGCAGCCAAACCGGATTCAATCCTAAGCATCCCATATGGGGTCCCCCGAGCACCACCAAGAGTAATTCCTGAGTGCATGAGCCAGGAGTGACCCCTGTGCAATGCCGGGTGTGACCCACAAAGGAAAAAAAAAGAATCACCAAGAATGCCCCCCAGTTCCCTTGGGTGCAATTTGGACACTACTCCTCTCAAATGAACAAACAAGAAATAACAAAGGTTTTGAGCAGCTTCTGTCCTTTGTCTCTGGATTTTATTAGACGGCCACGGCATGCCCCAGGATGCATCATTTGTGTTATGATCGGAACTGTCTGTTTCATTTGCTCAGATCAACACCAATGCTAGGAATATTTTCAGGTCTCTTGCTGCTGATTCGCCAACATCAGGCACAGGCTCCAAGAGGGAGACATGGCCAACAGCGCCCCCTGGTGTCTGCAAGGACACTCTGGTCTGCATGCCTCTGTCCCCTCAAAGTCACAGGCTGCAAGGCCATGGCCAGTGTGATGGTGGGACTGGAACCTCGGCCAGATCCCTCAGGACTGGGATTACTGACCTTTTTTAAAGCATTTTTTTGGTTTGTTTGTTTTGCTTTTTGGGTCACCAAAAAGTAACCCAATAATGCTCATGGGTTACTCCTGGCACTGCTCTCAGGAATTACTCCTGACAGTGCTCAGAGGACCATATGGGATGCCGGGGATTGAACCCAGGTTGCCCACATGCAAGGCAAACACCCCACCCACTGTACTATCACTCCTGCACACACACCTTCCCCTCAGGCTTGTATTCTTTGTTTGTTTTGGCCATGCCTGATGGTACTCTGAGCTTGCTCCTGGCTCTGCTCATAGATCACTCCTGACTGGGCTTCGGGACCATTGGGGGCACCAGTGATCAATCCTGGATTGATCACATGGAAGGCAAGCCCCCTACCCACTGCACTCACTCTCCAGCCTGAAAATTACCCTCTGTACTTTGATCTTCAACCTTCCAGTCTCCAGAACATGATATACACAGTTCTGTTGTGTATAAATAAGCTGATGGCATTTTGTTACAGCAGCTGGAACCAACTAAGACAAGAGGCCGTCCACAGGGTGGGCAGGAGCTCAGGAGAGGGGGAAAATACAGACACATCAGACACCTCAGAAGGGGCTAGTATTTTGAATGCATGAAGAATTCCTTCAGTTCAGTCATAAAAGCCAAATGATTTTTAAAATGGACACGGCAGGGGCAGGGATGTAGCTCAGTGGGAGAGCACCTGCTTTGCAGGGTGAGCGGGAATACCCCACACCGCCAAGTGCGAACCCCACATCTGCAGGGCACGCCCAGAGTTGGACTTTTGGGTCAAGGCTAGATGAGGAAATATGTGATCTAGAGGAAGTTTAATCAGAGAATCAAAAGTTAGTAAAGGGCCCAGAGGTCATAACTCAGGCAGTGTGTCAAACTGGCAGGAGGCCAGCTGAGGGAGTGGCACCAATGGCACCAAGGCTGAGCCAAGAGACTCTGGTGAGGGGTTAGACCCAGAGGAGAGGGGCCTCTGAAATACTGATCCATAAACTTGGTGTTCGAGCTCTGTACCAGCACCTAATCCACCCCATGCAGTGAGCATCAAACCAATTAAAGCCAGAGAGGGGGTATGGCTGGCCAGGACCAATGGGGGACCCTGGGACCCCACTTTTCAGCTCCGATGAGCCCTGAGCCCTATTCTGATTCTGGGGTGGGGGTGGTTGTAGATATTACACTAGGGAAGTTTCCTTAGTACTGACACCTTGGAAGGCGGAGCTCTGAGTGTGCCTGTGTGTGTGTGTGTGTGTGTGTGTGTGTGTGTAGGGTGGTGTCCGAGGAGGGTATCAGGGCCCAGTTACCAAGCATTATCCTTGGGTTGTGTGAAGAAGCTTTGAGTGTTGGGAGCCTGGAACAGTCTTCCCTGTGGAAGAGAAGAAGGAGGCAGCAATGAGACCAGAGACCCAGAGACCCCACACAGCGGCCTCCTCCATGTCCGGAAACCACCGGAATCCTGATTGGCCCAGGGTAGGGGGGGGATCAGACCGCCAGGATGAGGTCATGGGAGGTTCTCTGGAGCCCAGAGGAAGCCAGACTCAGCCCCACCCAGCACCCACCTCCCACTGTCACCTGCAGGCCCTGGGTGGCAGGTCTGGGCCAGAGTCTCTCTGTCCCAGCCCTGCCACCAAACCTCAGGTCCCCCCTTTACTGCCTCAGAGGACAGGAGCCCCTGCAGAGACTCGAGCAGCACTTCCTGCTGTGTTTTCTGCAATGTCCACTGACATCTTGACAGTAGCTTGAGAAGAGCCAGTGAGAGGCTGCTGGGGCCCCTCTCCCTCCCACAAACCGAAGGCCCTGCTAGACCTGTAAGGGACGGGGGAGTCAGACAGTCTCTGCCGCCCAGAGCCCTGCTCTCTGCACCTGTCTACCATCTCCCCGGATCCGCCAAGGCACATCTAGACCGTGACTTTCCCTGGTGGCTCCCAATTTTCCAGGGCTCTGCCCACTGTCCAGCCTCCCCACCCCCAAGCCTGAGGTGGGGAGAGTAGCCTGCCTTGGAACAGAAAACAAGGCCCCTGGATGTGCTGGTCACTGGCTTCAAGCCCATCGGGACCAGGATGGAAGGGCCTGGGGGTGTCCCCTAGGCTGGGTCTTCCCAGGCCTCCAGGCCAGCAGAGCAGGGAAAGGCCCAGAGCCCAGGAGCAGGGCCGGGCTAAGTCCCTCTCCCCTTCCCACCTCCTCTGACCACTTCCCCTGAAGACAACCATGAGCAATCTGAGCCTAGGTCCACAGATGCCTCCTCTGCACCCCCCTCCCTCCCTGTGGCACTGGTCCGGTCTGGAGGCCCCCCGCTGGGTCCGGAGGCAGAGTCTGAAAGAGCGGCCAGGGCCCAATCCAGAGGGAGCCCCGCCTGCCAGGCTGCGACCAGTGAGCTGAGTTTCATTTCCCAGGAAACCGAAACCAGAGAAGTTTGATTTTCCCTGCTTCAGCCAAAGGCCAGACGTCCTGGCTGAAGCAGTAAGAATCTTTCCGGGGTGAAGGGCGTGGTGACCGCCATATTATGACGACCACAGATGGGGTTTTCAAGCTTTCAATGTTCCAGTATCCGGAAGAAATCTCCCTGGATTTAGTTGGTAAAGTACGGAAATCCAAAACCTCATATCTTTTCACACCCGGGTTGACCCTAATGGGGAAATCCTTGCAGTAATAGTACGGTTTGTGCTGAAATATTGAATGTAACCAAAGTAAATAGAAAATAAAGTGAAATTTATCAGTTACAAGGCTGGGGGATTGGGGCGCAGATTGGGAGGTATACTGTTTTTTTTTTTTCTTTTTTTCTCTTTTCATTCTTTCCTCTTTTTTTTGGTGGGATGTGTGCACTGGTGAAGGGATGGTTGTTTCAGCATTGTATAACTGAGACTTAAGCCTGAATACATTGTAATTTTCCACATGGTGATTCAATAAAATAAAATTCTTATTTTAAAAAAGAAATTGAATTTTTTTTCTTTGTGGGTCACACCCAGCGATGCTCAGGGATTACTCCTGGCTCTGCACTCAGCATTCACTCCTGGAGGTGTTCAGAGGACCCTATGGGATGCTGGGAATTGAACGCCCTGCCCGCTCCCCGCTGTGCTATCGCTCCAGCCCCAAGAGACTCTTTTTTTCAGTCTGAGGAGGAAAACTGTGTTGCACGTGTGTTCAGCCATTCCCATGCCCCATTACATGCATTGACCAAGCACCCGTGTTCCCTGTACAACACGGGTCAGTGAGATGTTCACTTGCTGAACCCCTCCCCACCCCCATCCCTCAGCCCCATTGTGAGTGAAGCCAGTGAACCAGGAGAAACTCCTGGCTGAGCCCCCGGGTCACCCACTGGGCTGTTGTCTCCTTCTTGTCACCGGCACTGGGTGCCTGCAGGGCCACTTCTTGGGGGTTAAAGGGCACCCTCAGCGAGAGGTGAGGCCAGTAGAGTGCCCCTCCCTGTGTCCCAGCAACCCTGAACCTGGATCCACGGTGCCAGCCTGTCCTGTCTTACTTGCTCACCAACGATGGGCAACCAGGTGAACAAACCCCCCCCCACACACACACACACCCCGCCTATACCAAGCAAACACCATGCAGCCCTCTCTGGACCCCAAGAGCCACCACCCTCCAGCCCTTGTCCAGTCCCAAGGACTGGCCCCATGTCTGAGCCCAGAGTATTTGTGGGTGCTCACCTAGGGTTTGGGGAGCCCCAGCCCTACCCGCTGCTCGGGTGCTGGCGTTCAGAGTCTGCTGCTGGCCGGGTGCTTCACACAGACCCCACAGGGCATACCCAGCAGCTCTCTGACAGGGGCCTTCTCTTCCCCCAACAGCTGCTGATCGGGCGTTTCTGTTGACACTTCTTTGATCTAGGTAATGTCCTTCAGTACCCGGTCCTTTGGGTGTGAGTCACATGGGAGAGGCTCCATCCTGGGAGCTGAAGGGAAGGTCAGGGCTAAGGCCTGTTGGGGATTGGCCTTGGTCGCCCCTGTTTGTTATCCCTGGGAAGGGAATGAGCAGGGGAAACACTGGGCATATGGGAGTGCCACGCCCTGGCGTGTGACCCTGTTGATGGGGACCCTGATCCGCCTTGGCTGGGCCAGGAGCCACATTCTCATTCCTGAGAGAGTTCAAGGACAGCAAACACAGCTGCAAGGCAGAATAATAGATAACGTCGCTCAATCTGTAACCCTCGGCTTTCCCGCGGAATGTTCACTACATACTATAAAAGAAAATGAGCTTCGGAATCGAGTCGCTGTATGTTTCATACAGTCCTCCCTACCCCCTCTTTCAGCCCTCATTTCTCGCTCCAGCCCAAGTTCAAGTTGGCTGCACTGGACGCGGCAAGTGGTGCCCGAGTGGGGACCGGAGCATGAGGGAGTCAATGAAGAGTCCCCAACAAAAAGTGACACGTTGCAAGTAATCTACAGAGTAA
This sequence comes from Sorex araneus, assembly GCF_027595985.1. Classification (NCBI taxonomy): domain Eukaryota; kingdom Metazoa; phylum Chordata; class Mammalia; order Eulipotyphla; family Soricidae; genus Sorex; species Sorex araneus. The sequence continues at coordinate 8,053,767 of NC_073304.1, read as the reverse complement.
CTTAAAGAGTTTGGGGTATTCTGTACATTGATAATAGGGAGAAAAGTGGGCACACTTACAGCCGCCTGCAGCTGTTTGCACCAAACTTGCAGACGGTAATAAGAGCAAAAGGCTTGAAAATGCAGGAGAAGCAGAGAGAAGCATTTCCTGAGCATGTATGAAAAGTCGGCCCTTGGTTTCCTATGAAGGTATTTTGAATGAGACGACATGGAGTCAGGTAGGGCTTGAGCTTCAGCAATATTACAATTACTGTGGTCCAGCCAATACGCCTGTAGATACTTTTGTGCTTTGGAGATTTATAATGGATAATATTAGCCTTTCTGCTGTCCCGAGCTAAAGACGCGGGAAATCGCCTTCCCGTATCTTCTGCTCCTTCTCTTTATGCGGAGACATCTACCCCTGAGACGCTCCCCTCTGCAACTTCTTTTAAGTCGCTACAAACGGAGCCTAAGCGTGATGACCATCGGGAAGCAACAAAACAGCAGGAGGAGGAAGAAGAGCAGTTGCAGGAGCTAGAGGCTCCCAGGAGATCTCTCTGTCCCATCCCACAGAACCAGATAAGGGGGTTCATGAGGAGAGGGTGAGAGTGATAGGGAGAGGGGAGACACACACACACACACTCACACTCACACACACACAGATGAGCAAAAGCTACTTGATTGTAACTCCACAGCACTTACCTATGCTTAGGCTTCAATCTACCTGCATCATGGCCTTAAGGTCAAACTAGAAGTAACTAATGGCACCGGGGCAACTAGGGGAGATAACAGTGGATACCCAGAAGGCTGATCTGTCTGTCCCTGTTGGCTAACCATCCTGCTCTTATAAAAATGTCCCAGTCCTCCGGTTCTTGTAAAACGGTTTTCTCAACCTGTTTATGCGAGTATTTGGCCACAAGCTACATGCTGAAGGCCTGCTCACCACATCTCTCAGTGCCGACCCTGGGGATATCAGTCCCCCGTTATGGAAATAATTGAAAAAACTTGGCCTTCACCCTATAAAAAGTTATGAAGAGAAAACTACTCAGCCTTCAATTGCTGACAAGCATGCCAACCTTTCCCCTTATCCAAAGGCCATTGCATTGGCAAAAGAGCAGGGTGACGACATGACTATTTTCCCACCTGCCTTAACCAGTAAGGTGGTCATATACATGAGCCTCTTCCTTCCAAGGAGATAAACGAGTAAAAATTGGTGTGCTCTCAATAGGGTCCGACCGCACCTTATACCTCAACTGTCATAGAAAATTTAACAGAAGACAATCTGTGCCCTAATTATTGGAAGCAGTTAGCTCACGCTGTCCTTTCCGGGGGAAATTATCTTTTATGGAAAGCTGATTTTTATGATTTATGCCGAGAAAAAGTCTAGATTGAATTGGGCATAGCAGATAGCAGTTACTGAAGAGATGCCAACAGGAGAAGGAATTCGTACGGACACCCAGAATCGATTAGGATTTACAGCAGCTGCTGAGGCTCAAACTAAGGCCCGAAAGGCTGCGAGGGCTCTGCCCACAGAGTCTAACAGGAATGATGGACTTACAGGAGTTAACAGGGACCTGATGAACCATTTGCTACATCTGTGGATAGGCTGCTTACAGCAGTAGATACAAAGATTGCAGATCCCGCTGCTGGATAATTAATAAGTAAACAATTGGCTTTTGAAAATGCAAATCAGGCTTGCCAGGCAGCCAGTCCCTACAGCCAGACCCTGCGGGCCAACCTACAGGATTACATCAGGTGATGTGCTGAGGTTACACCATCGAGAGTTCAGGGCATTGCCAGGGCTGCTGCCAGGAAGGGAACAAATTGTCAGACTCAGCTGCAGAGACAGCTAGGTCAGGGCCAGCAACCCAGGGGAACTGCTTTAAATGCATTTTGCAGAAAGAACTGTAGGAGCTCCAGTAAAGGCCCTGGTATGTGTCCATGGTGCAATTAAGGGAGACATTTATGGCCTAGTGCATGCTGAAGCAGAGCAGGTTAGAGTCAGGGAAACTCTGGCCTTTACATTTAAAAATTTTCAGGACAAACCAGAGGACTAGAAGCAAAGGGAAGATTTGTTGAGTGATGGATTAAAGAAGCCGGGACTCTCAGGTGAGTGCTCTTCTTCACCTCCCATAAAGGAATTAAATGCACAGTTAGTTGAGCAATTAGAGCCCCTGCCTAGTTAAAAATAAGAGCTTTGTGAAACAGTGCAAAAATAAAATTACTTTGAGTGTTTTCTTATGCTGCTATTTAAAAGATTGGTGCCCCTTTAGCTGCCGCCGCCCGGCCTCGAGTCCCGCGACCCCAGCCTTCCCGTCCAGCTCCCTCCAACTGGCCTTTTCTCAGGTAATCAGGCCACTCCCAGCCACGCTTCCCCGCGTGCCCCCCAGTTCCCACGCGGCCGCCTGGATATCAGACCTTTAGCCGCCCCGCCCCGCATCCCCCGAGCCCCAGCAAGGAAGAAATGGGGCGTGGCCTAAAGGGGCGTGGCCTCCTGCCGGAGCAGCCGCAGTTATTATTTTCTACCTTAGCACATTAGGTATAGTCTTTTTGCTTTGAAAATCCCTTTAGCCCATCTCAATCACTTCTGCGAAATAGCCCATTAGCTTACTTCAACTTTAGAAAAACTATCCGTGAATAAGAGAAGCTTAGCAAAACCTTTGTAAAGAGAACTTAGCCTTAAGTCTTCATTAAAACTCCACATCAATCAGGAAGAAACGCCTGAGTATAAGGAAGAACTCTAGAATAGGAACAAAGCTGCCGTCAGCAATAGCACAACCAGAGCCCTTCCTTCTCTCAGCAAGAGAGAGTAGGAATAAACAACTACAAAGTTCCAATTCTATACTTCCATAACAATATGAAGAAGCAGCAAAAATCCTCTCCACGAAGAGAGGGAGAAGAAAAGATACCAGAAACCTCAAAAGGGGCTACCCACATCTATGACCTCTCAGATAAAGAATTCACAGAGGAAATCTGGAGGAGAGTCGACCTACTCCAAGCAACCATGGAACAGACATCCAATAAATTAAGGGAGGAGATGAATGAATCACTGGAACGATCAACCAAAAAAATGCAGGAAGAAATGAGAGCAGAAATTTCAAACCTACGAATGGAAGTCACGCTAATAAAGGAATCGGTAGATGAATTAAAAATTGCAGTAGATGCCCTCAACAGTAGAATGACGACAGCCAAAGACAGAATCAGCGACCTTGAGGATGAGCTGCAGAAAGCTTACAGACAACAACAAATAATGGCGAAAGACCTCAAAATGGCTATAGAGCGAATCAGAGCCCTTGGGGATGACTTCAAGAGGAACAACATAAGAATCATTGGAGTACCAGAAGCACAGGGAAGTAATCCCAATGAAAAAAACACAGTCAAAGACATCACTACTAAGAAATTCCCAGAGCTGGAGAAGGCAGGCATCCAGATCCAAGGAGTCCGAAGAGTGCCAGCAAAAAGAGACCCAAATAAAAAGACTCCGAGGCATATCATAGTCAGAATGGCGGATGCTGTGGATAGAGACACAATTCTACAAGCAGCAAGGTCAAAGAAGGAAATCACATACAAAGGAGCACCCCTCAGATTTACAGCAGACCTGTCAGAGGAAACCCTCCGAGCCCGAAGACAATGGTGGGACATAGTGAAAAAACTCAACGAAATGAACGCCTCACCAAGAATACTCTATCCTGCTAAACTCTCACTCAAACTTGAAGGAATCATACACTATTTCTCAGATAAACAACAGCTCAGGAACTTCATAGACTCAAAACCAAACTTAAAAGAAGGTCTAAAGGGGCTACTGTAAGCTAAGGAGGAACCCCATAAGAACAACTAACCCCATAGAAAGATGACACAAAACCCCATCACAATAATCTCTCTCAATGTCAATGGCCTAAATGCACCTATCAAGAGACACAAAGTGGCAAAATGGATCCGGAAATTAAACCCAAGATTCTGCTGTTTGCAAGAAACACACCGGAACAAACAGAGTAAACAGACTCAAAGTCAAAGGATGGAAAACAATCCTGCAAGCAAACAACTCCCTTAAAAAAGCTGGAGTGGCCATCCTAGTATCCGACGACAGAGATTTCAGGTTGAACAAGGTTAGAAGGTACAGCGAAGGTCACTTTCTATTCATCAAGGGATATGTACAGCAGGAGGAAATCACACTCTTAAACGCATACACACCCAATGAACGACCGGCTAAATACTTAAAACAACTCCTAACAGACTTCAAAGAGGACATCACTAACAGCACAATAGTAGTTGGAGACTTCAATATCCCCTTATCACCTCTGGATAGATCAACAAGAACAAAACTCAGCAAGGAAACACTGACTCTGAAAGAAGAAATGGAAGAGAAAGGCCTAATAGAACTATACAGGGCTTTACACCCCCAAAAGAAAGAATACACATTCTTTTCCAGTGCACACGGAACATTTTCCAAAATAGACTATGTACTGGGCCCGAGAACATACCTCAATAGAATCGGAAAAATAGAAATTGTATCAACCGTCTTTTCAGACCAAGAAGCTCTGAAGATAGAAGCTAACCACGCACCGACACGGAGAACCAAATCAAACACCTGGAAACTAAACAACTCAATGTTGAACAATGAGTGGGTCAGGAAGGAAATCAAAGAAGAAATCAAAAAATACTTAGAAACAAATGAAAATGAGGACACGAGCTACCAAAACATATGGGATGCAGCTAAACCCGTGTTAAGGGGAAAATTTATACCTCTCCAAGCATTCCTCAGGAAGGAAGAAAGGGCCCACATAGAGAACTTGACTTCACAGCTCAAGACCTTAGAAAAGGACCAGAAAAAGGAACCCAAACCAGACCTAAGGAAAGAAATAATAAAAATTAGAGTAGAAATTAATGGCATAGAAACCAAAAAAACAATCCGAAAGATCAGTAAGACAAAGAGCTGGTTCTTCAAGAAAATAAATAAGATTGACAAACTGCTAGCAAGACTGACAAAGAAAGAGAGAGAGAACCCTAATAAATGAAAAGGGGGACATCACAACAGAAACCAGTGAGATTCAAAAGATCATGAGAGACTACCTTGAAGGTCTATATGCCACAAAACAAGAGAACCTAAAAGAAATGGATGAATTCCTTGATTCCTACAATCTCCCAAGTCTGAACAAAGAAGACTTGGAATACCTGAATAGACCCATTAATGTTAAGGAAATTTAAACTGTAATCAAAAATCTCCCCAAAAACAAAAGCCCAGGCCCAGATGGATTCAGTGGCGAAATCTTTCAAACATTCAAAGAAGACCTGTTGCCAGTTTTCCTCAAGCTTTTCCAGGAAATTGAAAAAACAGGAACTCTCCAAAACTGTTTCTATGAAGCACACATCGCTCTAATACCAAAAGCAAACAAAGACACCACTAAGAAAGAAAATTATAGACCAATATCCCTGATGAACACCGATGCGAAGATCCTCAACAAAATACTAGCAAATAGGATCCAACAACTCATCAAGAAGATCATATACCATGACCAAGTGGGATTCATCCCGGGGATGCAAGGATGGTTTTTAACATTCGGAAATCAATCAACATAATCCACCATATCAACAAAAGCAAAGATAAAAACCATAGGATCATATCAATAGATGCAGAGAAAGCATTTGACAGGATCCAACATCCGTTCATGATGAAAACTCTCACCAAAATGGGTTTTGGAGGAACTTTCCTCAAGATAGTCGAAGCCATCTTACACAAGCCTACGGCAAGCATTATCCACAATGGAGAAAAACTAAGGGCCTTTCCTCTAAGATCAGGCACAGACATGGATGCCCACTCTCACCACTTCTCTTCAATATAGACTGGAAGTACTTGCGATAGCTGTTAGACAAGAAAAAGAGATTAAGGGCATCCAGATAGGGAAGGAAGAAATCAAACTCTCAATATTTGCAGATGATATGACACTATATCTAGAGAAGCCCAAAGCCTCTACTAAGAAACTCTTAGAAACAATAGACTTATGCAGTAAAGTTGCAGGCTACAAAATCAATACCCAAAAATCCACGACCTTCCTATATACAAACAATGAGGCAGAGGAAAGGGACATGAAAAAAGCAATCCCATTCACAATCGTGCCCCAGAAAATCAAGTACCTCGAAATCAGTTTAACCAAGGAAGTAAAAGACCTCTACAGAGAAAACTATAAAACGCTACTCCATGAAATAAAAGAGGACATGAGGAAATGGAAACATATACCTTGCTCATGGATAGGGAGAATCAATATTGTCAAAATGGCAATACTCCCCAAAGCATTATACAGATTCAACGCGATCCCTATAAAAAAAGAATCACCAAGAATGCCCCCCAGTTCCCTTGGGTGCAATTTGGAGACACTCCCCCTCAAAAAAACAAACAAGAAATAACAAAGGTTTTGAGCAGCTTCTGTCCTTTGTCTCTGGACTTTATTAGACAGCCACGGCATGCCCCAGGATGCATCATTTGTGTTATGATCGTAACTGTCTGTTTCATTTGCTCAGATCAACACCAATGCTAGGAATATTTTCAGGTCTCTTGCTGATTCGCCAACATCAGGCACAGGCTCCAAGAGGGAGACATGGCCAACAGCGCCCCCTGGTGTCTGCAAGGACACTCTGGTCTGCATGCCTCTGTCCCCTCAAAGTCACAGGCTGCAAGGCAATGGCCAGTGTGATGGTGGGACTGGAACCTCGGCCAGATCCCTCAGGACTGGGATTAGTGCCCTTTTTTTTAAAGCATTCTTTTGGTTTGTTTGTTTTGCTTTTTTGGTCACCAAAAAATAATCCAGCGATGCTCAGGGGTTACTCCTGGCTCTGCATTCAGGAATTACTCCAGGGATCAACCCAGGTTGGCCACATGCAAGGTAAATGCTCTAGCCCAGTGGTTACTGCCCATTTAAAAGAAATTTTAAAGGCGTCTCTGCTCCTTCTGCCATGGAAGGCAAGGTGGGGTAGCTTCTTCTTCCTGGGGTATGTGATGTATGTGACATCATTCTCAGGCCACACAATACAGGGGGAAGAGCCATGGACAGCCAATATGATGCAAATGTGTGTCCTGCCCTGCACCAGGCCAGACCACATGATTTAAATGACTTTAAATGCACATGGACTGGGTGTTCTCCACCTCTGATATAAGGTTTTAGAATATAACAAAGTCACTCTCACACTGATCCCTTTGTACTTTTTTTTTCTTTTTGCGTCACATCTGGCAGTGCTCATGGGTTACTCCTGGCTCTGCAATCAGGAATTACTCCTGACAGTGCTCAGAGGACCATATGGGATGCCGGGGATTGAACCCGGGTTGGCCACATGCAAGGCAAATTCCCTACCCATTATACTATCACTCCTGCACACGCCCATCCCCTCAGGCTTGTATTCTTTGTTTGTTTTGGCCATGCCTGATGGTACTCTGAGCTTGCTCCTGGCTCTGCTCATAGATCACTCCTGACTGGGCTTCGGGACCATTGGGGGCACCAGTGATCAATCCTGGATTGATCACATGCAAGGCAAGCCCCCTACCCACTGTACTCACTCTCCAGCCTGAAAATTACCCCCTTGTACTTTGATCTTCAACCTTCCAGTCTCCAGAACATGATATACACAGTTCTGGTGTGTATAAATAAGCTGATGGCATTTTGTTCCAGCAGCCGGAACCAACGAAGACAAGAGGCCGTCCACAGGGTGGGCAGGAGCTCAGGAGAGGGGGAAAATACCGACACTTCAGACACCGCAGAAGGGGCTAGTATTTTGAATGCATGAAGAATTCCTTCAGTTCAGTCATAAAAACCAAGTGATTTTTAAATTGGACACGGCAGGGGCAGGGATGTAGCTCCGTGGGAGAGCACCTGCTTTGCAGGGTGAGCGGGAATACCCCACACCGCCGAGTGCGGGCCCCATATCTGCAGGGCACGCAGAGAGGTGGACTTTTGGGTCAACGCTGGATGCGGAAATATGTGATCCAGAGGAAGTTTTATCAGAGAATCGAAACTTAGTGGTGAGATGTCCCCAGGTGAGTCACCCTATAAGCCCAAAAGTGTCTGTTATTATATCCATACAGAATGGTAAATATTAGGAAGAAGAATTAAAGATGTTAATCAAGTTGCAGGTCTAAGGAGAGGAGAAACTCACCTTAAGGGCTGTTTTGCCCTTGTGGGCTGCAGGTGGTCAGGAAGACTGGAAAAACATTTTTGATCACACTTCCCGTGTGGAGGCGGGGTGGGGGAGGCGTGGGGAGAGGATAAAAGAGCAGCTGCAGGAGAGACGGGGCCTTGAAGGCGAAGGAGAGGAGAAGATTGAAAGTGAGACAGACAGAGAGTCAGAGAGGACAGGATATTGGGGAGAGACAGCAGAGAGAGATAGAGGAGACGGAGATAGCGGGATGAAAGAATTGCGTGATGAGAGAGAGAGAGAGAGAGAGAGAGAGAGAGAGAGAGAGAGAGAGAAAGAGAGACAGAGAGAGAGTGTTGGAGAGGGAGAGACGAGAGACTGAATAAACAGCAACTAACCAGCAACCAGCTTGGCCCTCCTTCTTCCTTCGTCCGTCCAAGGCAACAGCCGTCCCGGGTGGAGAAGCGGCTTGAGAGCACTGAATGTGGGTGGCGAGAGGGAGCCGCCCAGAGAGTCCACAAATATCCTTTACCGGGTTATCCCCGTGCATGAGCACCTCACACAGCCTGAGAGCGAGGGTGTTTGCACAGCTCTGTGTGCGTGAGGGATTTACACAGCGGATGACCTGGGACTCCTGGGTGCGCATCTCATATTCTCAGTTTCACTGAACTCTGTCAGATGATCGTTCTCTCCAAGGCCAGTGGCTTTGTGCAGGGCAATTGTAGAATGTGAGTCTCCAGCCAGACTAGGTGTTGAGTCTGTGTGTTCGTGTCAAACGCTGCAGAAACAATTTTAAGATCTGAACGATGCTTAGCCCCTGCCGGTTAAGCATGGCAATAAATGTAGATCTCTGTATTTCTTTTCCTGTTGGAGTGGGAGAGATCATACAGTGGGGAGGGTGTGTGCCTTAAATGTGGCCAACCTGGGGTAATCGTTCGGGATGGGAGAAGTGTGCTAAACGTAGATAAAGGACCAAACGCGATAACCTCTCAGGATCTGTATTGCAAACCATAATGCCCAAAAGTAGAGAGAGAGTTTAGGGGAAATTGTCTGCCATGGAAGCAGGGCAAGGGTTGGAAAGGGGGGTGGTGTACTGGGGACATTGGTGTTGGAGAGTGTGCACTGGCGGAGGGATGGGTGTTTGATCATTGTATGACTGAAACTCAAACATGAAATCTTTGTAACTGTATCTCACAGTGGTTCAATGAAAAAATAATGTAGCCAATCCAGGTTGAGTTCTCAGTGCCCCGTCTGGCTCCCCAGCCCGAGTGATCCCGAGGACAGAGCCAGAAGTAAGCCCTAGGCACAGCCAGCTGCCCCCCCCCCCCCAATAAAACATACAAACATATCTTTTCCCATTGATACTGTTGGGTTCTTGAGATAGACACCAAGAAGTGGAGTTTTGGGGTCCTATACAAATTCCATTTTGAATCTTTCCAGAAGTGTCTATGGTGTTTCCCAGAGGTGGCGTTCCTGCCCCCAGTACAGGCCGGTTCCCTCCCAGGGCGTCTCACCAGCTCCCGTGACGTGCCAGCTCTCGGAGAGACGCTTCCTCTGCGTGCTGGGTCGGGAATCAGTGCACAGCGACGCTCCGGTCTTGGCATTTTCTCCAGAGAATCTAAATTGTTCCTGCCTGGGCTCAGGTCAGGCCCCTTCGGGGTCTTGATCACTGTCCTCGCACCCCAAGGTCAGCACGAGTGGAACTGGGTAAGGGCCTTTCTACGTGCTGAACCCGTGACATCTGTGGGGGTTGTGGGCAGGGAGAGGTTCACCTGGGGAGCATGTGGTGCACAGGGAGTCGTGGCTGCCAGAGGGCAGCACCATGAGCGGCCCAGGTGGCTGCCACGTCATCGCAACAATTGAAAAAACAAAGTGTTTCTCTTGCAGGTGAGAGACGGATGCAGAGACACCAGCGAGCAGGGCTCGGCACCGCCGCTCTCGCCTCTGGGTCGAGCTCACTGCCTCGCCTCCAGAGCACCTTTGTCGGGGACTGGCCTCGGGAGCCCCGGCTTGTTTTCCCTGAGAAGGGAAGGAGCAGGGGAAAACCTGATGGACCGAGAAAGGAAGGAGCAGTCCCAGAGCAAAATTTGCTCTGCCGGCCAATTGGGTCCTTGCTTCTCGTTTCCCAGCCTGACCAGCCTGTTTCCTGCTCGTTAAAAATGGGTCAAGAAAGAGCTTTTGATAATATAAAACTGGCAAAGAAAATTCAGAGGGGACCCATCCTCATGGGTTTCGGACTTCTGACAGTCCTTCTTTGGCTTAATTTTGAAAGTTCTTAATTATCTCATATCATAAAATTTTCACACTAGATCACTTTAACAATTTCACTATACGTACACACTGTCACACACACACACATACACACACATACACACACACAAAGCCATTTGACGCACCAAACTTTTAAATAGCAGCATAAGAAAACACTCGAACTAATTTTATTTTTGCACTGTTTCACAAAGCTCTTGTTTCTAACTAGGCAGGGGCTCTAATTGCTCAACTCACTGGATTTAATTCCTTTATGGGAGGTGAAGAAGAGCACTCATCTGAGAGTCTTGGCTTCTTTAATCCGCCACTCAACAGATGCTCCCTTTGCTTCTAGTCCTCTGGTTTGTCCTGAAAATTTTTACCTGTAGCTCCAGCACCATGCCGCCACGGGAGGGAAAGGTTTTTCTCTCTCGGCCTTTTCTTTCCCTGGCGGCGGCGTGGCGACCACCAGTTTATAAGGCCCCTAAACAAAGGTACAAGGTTGCAGCCGTGGGTCTCGCAGGAGATCTCAAGATGGGGGGCGTAAATGGTGCTGCTCTCCACACAGATTTGACCCGAGCGGCCGCACACATGTGGCCCCTCCGTTGCTGAAGGCCCATGATCCCGGGGGCCCACTACTTTCGGCACCAGCAGCTTCTTGCAGAAATGCCTCTAGACTGTGGACTAAGCTACAGCACCACGCCACCATGGGAGGGGAAACGTTTTTCTCTCTGGGCTTTTTCTTTCCCTGGCTGCGGCGTGGGGACCACCAGCTTATACGGCCCACTGAACAATGGTACGAGCTTGCAATGATGTAATTTCTGGCAGACATTTCTCTGGACTTAGTTACTAAAATACCAGAAATCCAAAACCGTGTGACCTCATATGCTCTTCATTCTCAGTAATGGAAAACTAATCATCAAATGCTGTCTTTTCAGCAGGTCTGATAGTTGGGGGGAAATTCCAAATAATAATAGTGAGTTTCCTATTGAAATATTGAATATAATCAAACTAAAGAAAAGTAAAGCGAAAATCTTCAGCCACAAAGGCAGGGGTTGGGGGTGGTGGGAGGGGAGGTGTACCGGGGTTCTTGGTGGTGGAACATGTGCACTGGTGAAGGGATGGGTGTTTGATCACTGTATGACTGAGACTTAAGCCTGAAGGCTTTGTAGCTTTTACATGGTGATTCAATAAAAAAATTAAATTAAAAGAAAGAAGAAGAAATAAAAGAAAAATTTGTTTTACATGTACAGGCCAGAGTTTCCCTGACTCTGACCTGCTCTGCTTCGGCATGCACTAGGCCAGTGTCTCCCTTAACTGCACCATGGACACATACCAGGGCCTTTACTGGAGCTCCTACAGTTCTTTCTGCAAAATGCATTTGAAGCAGTTCCCTGGGTTGCTGGCCCTGACTAGCTGTCTCTGCAGCTCGGCCTGACAATTTGTTCCCTTCCTGGCGGCAGCCCTGGCAATGCCCTGAACTCTCGATGGTGTAACCTCAGCACATCACCTGATGTAATCCTGTAGGTTGGCCCGCAGGGTCTGGCTGTAGGGACTGGCTGCCTGGCAAGCCTGATTTGCTTTTTCAAAAGCCAATTGTTTACTTATTAATTCTCCAGCAGCGGGGTCTGCAATCTTTCTACCTACTGCTGTAAGGAGCCTATCCACAGATGTAGCAAATGGTTCATCAGGTCCGTGTTAACTCCTGTAAGTCCATCATTCCTGTTAGACTCTGTGGGCAGAACCCTCGCAGCCTTTCCAGCCGCTCCCTTAGTTTGAGCCTCAGCAGCTGCTGTAAATCCTAATCTTAATTTGAAACTCCCTTAGTTTGCGACGTGTCTCTTTTTGTTCGGGGCTCTTCACTGACTCCCTCATGCTTCGGTCCCCACTCGGGCACCACTTGCCGCGTGCAGTGCAGCCAACTTGAGCTTGGGCCGGAGCGAGGGAATGAGTTTAAATGATGATTCCCAGTGTCATGTGACTTTAGAGAATGAATGAACAAAGCACGGGGCATACTGAGCCCCTGTTTGGTGTCTGGTCTGAATGGAGATGTTCTGGAGGTAGAAAGACACCAATTTTCAACGACTGTACAGAAGCATCTTGTTTAGGATGTCAGCTCTACTACGAATAAATTTTCTCTTGGTTACCTGTTGAAACAGTAATATTTAGGCTATATTGGGCGGGACTGGTTCGACAGCACAGCGGGTAGGTGTTTGCCTTGCATGTGGCCGACCTGGGTTCAATGTCTCCTCCTTCTTGGAGAGCACAGCAAGCTACCGAGAGTATCCCGCCCACACACGGGTAGCCTGGCAAGTTTATTGTGGCGTATTCGATATGCCAAAAACAGTCACAACAAGTCTCACCGTGGAGACGTTACTGGTGTCTGCTCGAGCAAATCGATGAACAATGGGACGACAGTGCTCCAGTGCAGTGCTCCCTGCATCCATACAAGAAGGAATTGCTCTGAAATAGCTAACCAGGCAAAGGACACTAAGGGGAAGAGAAAGACAGTATTTACAAGTCAGAGTCTGACCAGGAGACAAAGGTAGTTGACAGGTTGAGGGGCAATCAACAAACACAAGCTCCCAGTGGCCAGGGAGGAAGGGCAAACCCGCGTTATCCTACAATCCAGACGGAACTTTTCTGCCGAGCAGTGATTTGTGTGTAGAAGCGCAGTGATTTGTGTGTAGAAGCTCAGATGATGGGAGCCACCTGCTGGTGCCCAACCAGACTGTTCAGATGAGCCTGGGGAGACTGACCCGCAGGCGGGCAGAAACACGGGCCCCAGGAACACGGGCGAGCCATGACTCGTGTGTCCGGACTGGTCTGAACAGGGCTGACGTCTCTTCCTGTTGCTGCCTTGTAGCCGTTAGTATTACACAGAGCCAATCTCCCCTCTCTCACAGGCCCCTAGCCCAGCTCGGCCTTGGAGTGCAGACATTCTCCCGTCTCCCCCGACCACTCCCGGTGCAAGGGGCTGTAGCTCTCGGGGCCAGGCTGTTTGGAGAACCCGAGCCTCCTCCCAGGCCGGCCTCCACCCAGGCCCCTCCCACTCCGAGGAGGCCCAGAGTTCCCTGGAGGTTGTGACCATTGGTGACAGAACACTGTCGCCTTGATGTCTCGATATCCCTCCTGTAACCCCTTTTCCGTTAATGCTTTCTTTGTCCTGAGTGCATGAGATGTGTGTACGTAGGATAGGAACTAAACGAGGCTGTGGGGCGCTTCTTCTTCGCCGTTTCGCTGCCGGAATAGACCCAAAAGCCTCTTCAGCAAATCTCATTTCTCTCAAGTCTCCTATCTCAGTGCCCCACCCGAAAGAATATTCACACAACCAGCACCCAAATGTGCAAAGGCAGATGAGTGGATGAAGGAATTGTGATTCAATATACAAGCAAGGGAATCCGCTCAGGTATGAGAAAAGATGAAGTCTCGCCCTTTGCCACAAGTTGGACGACTCTAGAGGGGATCGTGTGAGTTCAACAAATCAGAGGAAGGGCGACGGCCAGAGAATCTCACCAATGTAAAGAAACAAAGACAGGGACCGGATTGCATGCAGTGAAAGCAAACCCTGGGACTTTGACAACAGGATTTAGGTGAGCAAGTGTGGTTGAAGGGGCACTGACGGCGGGGGAAGAGGTAATGAACAGGAAGCAGCCTAAGGACAGTGACGAAGGGTCTCAGGCATTTCTGTCGTGTGAGATGTGCAGTGACCCCTTGCACCATAAAGCATCACAGTTGTGAGCAAAGCAATGAAATAAAGCCTCAAGAACAGAAACATGTACAAGGAAAATCAAGTCTTGTCTTCCAAAAACAAAGGGAAGGAACTCAAAAGATGCGTACACCATGTACGGCCTGCCGTGGGCTGGCTCTCATGGAAAGAACTTGGTTTCCAGAGTGGGTCATGGAACAAGTGAAACCAGAGCCAAAGCACTAGGCCCACGGGGCCAATGTCACTGTCACTGTCATCCCGATGCTCATCAATGTGCTCAAATGGGCACCAGTAACGTCTTCATTGTGAGACTTGTTGTGACTGTTTTTGGCATATTGAATACACCATGGGGAGCTTGCCAGGCTCTGCCATGCGGGTGGGATACTCTCGGTAGCTTGCCGGGCTCTCCGAGAGGGGCGGAGGAATCAAATCCGACAAACGACCTAACCGCTGTGCTATCACTCCAAGGGGCCAGCACAGATGAAAGCACAAACTGTGACCTCAGTATCCCAAGGTTTCCGCTTCATTTCCTGCTATGGGGGAGGGGACACTGATCATTCCAAGAAATTTGTAGTTTCTGTAAAGTCCCCCACCCCCAGGATAGCCTTAGTCCTGGGGGGAATTCCTCCCTGTTGAGTGTGGCAGCTCAATCCGAAGCGCAAAATCACATCTTGGGGTTATCGGCCGAGGGGCACAGTGGGGTGGGATGGGGACAGTGCAGAAGAAGCCGCCAGACATGGGGGAAACCTCCAGCTAGGACATACCCATAAACCGGGCACTGTGGCCGGTGGAAGAAATTGACCTCAGGGGTTAGAGGGCTCAGACGGAATGACAGATCCTAGGAACCGAAGTGTCCCCGGGGGTGTGGGCTGGGAAAGGAGATGAGGGACACAGCAGACACAGAAGAGGCCACATCTTCTCTCTTTATTCCTCAAGGGCTGCAAGTCAGGGCTGTGACAGGCACTTCTCAGGCCTCAGGTGAAGGGTGGCTGGGAGGAGGATCGGAGTTCTCTCCACTTTCTATTCACAGGAGGCGGCCTAAACGACAGAGCCCAGACCCAATAGCGGACCCAATAGCTCCCAAAAGAACTTTGGCAGCGGTGGAGAGTCCTGCGGCCCCTGTGGGACAAAGGGGGACAGGGGTGGTGGTTGGGCACCGACGGGGGCTGGGCCAGGTCCCGGCACCCCAGGACAGGACAGGTACCCCACCCTGCTGCTTCCCCAGGCCCCCCTCTCCGCTTGGCAAGGGGCCTCCAGGACAAACAGGAGGTTCTGGGCAGCTGCCTCGCCTCCATGGGGGGCTGGGCCCAGGGGCAGGGGCGCTGCCCAGAGGTTGGGGTTCCTGGGATGCAGCTGTCCTGGGCACCCTGTCTCCCCCCCTCCCCATGGAACAGGGACAGGGAGGGAGGACAAAGGTCCTGGAACTGGGGGAGAGCACAGGGCTTAGCACAAACTCGGCTGTCCGCCAGCCCACCGCCACTGCCACCCCCTTCTTCCCTCTGTTCTCGCACAGACACTCACCCACTGACTGTAGAACGGCCACCAGGCTGCCGGCGGCCACCCCGCCCCCATTGGCAACAGCCGCACTGGACATCATACTGGCCGCCAGGGATGAGGCGGTGATGCCGGTCGCAGTGAAGCCCACGGCGCCCAGGACCATGGGCACAGCCGCCACTGCCACTGCTGTGGGAACAGGAGCAGGGTTGGCCCAGGGAAGGCCCCAGATGGCCCGATCCCTCCTGGGGCTGGGTGGGGGTCACTGGGCTCCTATGAGTGTGGAGGGAAGGACCGCGCCCAGCAGGGGAAGGGCAGGGACCAGGGGCCTGAGTGGAAGCCCAGGGTGAATGGCTCCCGGCCTGGCCCCTCAGGCCCCTGCCCTGCCCTCTCTTGGCCCCGGACAATAACCCTGTGGGCAGCTGTGTGGTCTCTGCCCGGGGACGGGGACTCTGCCTCTCCCCAAGCCCCGAGCACAGAGGACAGGGGGCAGCTGCTCTGCTGGTGGGTGGGGTGGGGGACTCTGTTCTCTGTGCCCGGCCCCAGCAGCCACCTGCCACCCCCAGGCTGTGCTGTCAGAGGGCATCGTGCCAGGCCCGGCAGAGCAGCCGCTGAGCTCCTATCCCGCGACCACGTGTCACAAGTGTCTGAGTGTCACATTTCTGTGCCTTTCAGCTCACGGGTCTAACCACACCTGGAACAACTGAGTCAGGGACGAGCCTTTTGACCTACAGCGGGTAGGTCACATCCCGGACCTTCCAGGAGGGGTCCAGGCTCCACGGGTCAGTGACTAGCCCTGGAACTCAGGGGCTGCACTTGGGTTCCTGTGTCCCAGTGGTGGTAACCTGGGCTCGCCCAACTGCGCCCCCTCTATGCCCGCCCAATCAGGGTCTAGTGGTCTGGAGCAGTCTGGGTCAGGACCGGGGCAGCCCAGGGCCCAGGCCCAGTGGGGACCCATTCCCCGCAGGACTCACCTCCTCCAGCCACACCAGCTGCAATCTTACCTGGGTGGGGGGAGGGAGAAAACACATCTGTGAGCCCC
The DNA here is from genome assembly GCF_027595985.1 of Sorex araneus. Classification (NCBI taxonomy): domain Eukaryota; kingdom Metazoa; phylum Chordata; class Mammalia; order Eulipotyphla; family Soricidae; genus Sorex; species Sorex araneus. The sequence goes on along the minus strand of NC_073304.1, from coordinate 8,037,176 downwards.
GCCCTGGTCCCCGGACCCCCCCAACTTCTCACGGTGAGAAAGCGCCTCTGAAGTTGCATTCAGAGGAGAGAAGAGTTTCTGGAGGGCCTCTCCCTGCTTTTTCAGAAAAGTCTAATTTCTCATGTCATGCTCCAGTAGGGAAGGGCACGGAAAAGGCCGCACACCGCCCTCCAACCCTGAACGCTTGCTTTTAAGGGATAACCAAAGCTGACAAGATACACCCTGATCTTTTTGATTCTGTGCACTAGGGTCAATTTGGCTCCTCTGCTCTATGCCTTTGCCAGCCATTTGATCTGCATCTAAGGCTGGAACGCGCCTCCCCCCGGCCCCTGGACCCAGATGTGAGTGTCCGTCCAGCGAGAAGAGGCGCCTTGTTTCCGGTCACGAAGACGGAGCACAGACTGGCCCCTGCCACCCTGCGTGGAAATTTCAGTCCCAATCTGCTCTCTCCATCGCTCCTTCTGGTGATTTCTCTTCCTGCACAGGTGACCCTTCCCACACACTGGCCTCTCACTTCGCAATGTCTCACTTTCCCTTCAAAAAGTGTCGGACTTCCTTCACGGGGACACTCTGTAAGTCTCAGCCCTCCGCTATGGTGACAACTAGTCATGCGTGGCCCCTGAAAGCATAAATTTCAAGGAAACAAAGTTGAAAATGCTCTTTTGCTATCCCAGGACGTCTGCAGTGCTCATTATCACATGGGCTACTACCCCACGGCAGCCACAGGGACATGCTGGTCATCCAGAAAGTTCTATTGGATACTCTTGCCCTTCACCTTGTCATGAACAAACCCTCTTCCCTTCCCTATTCATAACATCACCTACAGAACCCCACATTCTCCCTTTAGAGATTCTGACTCTAGCCAAAATTCCTGAACTTTATAGTCACACTCCTTATCTGACCGCTATAATAAATTACTACACTTGGTGTTTATTTTCTCATAGACTTAGAGTGTGTCCACGTTAGGGGAAGTTTGTGACTTTTGGGGCTGTAGAGGGCCCGAGATATAGTACAACCTTCTTGTGACCAAGCTAGGTTTGATTTCCCCACACCCCATATGGTACCCTGAGCCCTGCCAGGAGTAATTCCTGAGCACAGAGCCAGGAGTAAGTCCTTGAGCCCTGCGAGATAAGGGCTGGAGCAAAAGCACAGCGGGCAGGGCGTATGCCTTGCACGTGGCTGACCTGGGTTCGATTCCTCCGTCCCTCTCAGAGAGCCCGGCAAGCTACCAAGAGTATCTCGCCCGCACAGCAGAGCCTGGCAAGCTACCCGTGGTGTATTTGACATGCCAAAAACAGCAACAACAAGTCTCACAATGGAGACGTTACTGGTGTCCTCTCCAGCAAACTGATGAACATGGGAGCACAGTGCGACAGTGCAACAGAAAATAAAATAAACCAATGCTGAAGGCCAGGTGAGGAGACACAGAACCACCTCGCCCTCCTCGAAAGCATTTTCCTTTACAGCGGCCTCTTCCAGTTCCCTTCTTTCACTTACCAAAGGAAGCTTCCAGGAAGCTGGTTCACCAGTTAGGTGAACTGACTCTGGTTGATCCCTGACACCATATGTCACCCTCCCCTCCCCGCCACACACCAGCATCACAGGGTATGGGAACCCACAAGCAACTCAGGGTGACCTGGGGGATTCTGGGTGCCGCAGGGCTCAAACATCACTCCTTGGAACCACTTTCTCGGGTTGACTAAAAATCACCAAGAATGGGGCAATAGCACCGCGGGTAGGTGTTTGCCTTGCACGCAGCCAACCCGGGTTCAATCCCCAGCATCCCATATGGGGTCCCTCGAGCACCGCCAGGAGTAATTACTGAGTGCATGAGACAGGAGTGACCCCTGTGCAATGCCAGGTGTGACCCACAAAGAAAAAAAAAAGAATCACCAAGAATGGCCCCCAGTTCCCTTGGGTGCAATTTGGAGACACTCCCCCCTCAAAAAAAACAAACAAAAAATAAGAAAGGTTTTGAGCAGCTTCTGTCCTTTGTCTCTGGACTTTATTAGACGGCCACGGCATGCCCAGAATGCATCATTTGTGTTATGATCGTAACTGTCTGTTTCATTTTCTCAGATCAACACCAATGCTAGGAATATTTTCAGGTCTCTTGCTGCTGATTCGCCAACATCAGGCACAGGCTCCAAAAGAGAGACATGGCCAACAGTGCCCCCTGGTGTCTGCAAGGACCTTCTGGTCTGCGTGCCTCTGTCCCCTCAAAGTCACAGGCTGCAAGGCCATGGCCAGTGTGATGGTGGGACTGGCCCTGGATCAGATGACTGGGATTAGTGTCCTTTTTTTTTTTAAGCATTTTTTTCATTTGTTTGTTTTGCTTTTTTGGGTCACCAAAAAATAACCCAATAATGCTCAGGGGTTACTCCTGGCACTGCACTCAGGAATTACTCCTGACAGTGCTCAGAGGACCATATGGGATGTTGGGATTGAACCTGGATTGGCCACATGCAAGGCAAACACCCCACCCATTGTAGTATCACTCCTGCACACACACCCTCCCCTCAGGCTTGTATTCTTTGTTTGTTTTGGCCATGCCTGATGGTACTCTGAGCTTGCTCCTGGCTCTGCTCATAGATCACTCCTGACTGGGCTTCGGGACCATTGGGGGCACCAGTGATCAATCCTGGATTGATCACATGCAAGGCAAGCCCCCTACCCACTGTACTAACTCTCCAGCCTGAAAATTACCCCCTTGTACTTTGGTCTTCAACCTTCCAGTCTCCAGAACATGATATACACAGTTCTGTTGTGTATAAATAAGCTGATGGCATTTTGTTACAGCAGCCGGAACCAACTAAGACAAGAGGCCGTCCACAGGGTGGGCAGGAGCTCAGGAGAGGGGGAAAATACAGACACATCAGACACCTCAGAAGGGGCTAGTATTTTGAAAGCATGAAGAATTCCTTCAGTTCAGTCATGAAAGCCAAATGATTTTTAAAATGGACACGGCAGGGGCAGGGATGTAGCTCCGTGGGAGAGCACCTGCTTTGCAGGGTGAGCAGGAATACCCCACACCGCCAAGTGCGAACCCCACATCTGCAGGGCACACCGGGAGGTGGACTTTTGGGTCAAGGCTAGATGAGGAAATATGTGATCTAGAGGAAGTTTAACCAGAGAATCAAAATTTAGTCAGGGGCCCAGAGGTCATAACTCAGGCAGTGTGTCAAACTGGCAGGGAGGCCAGCTGAGGGAGTGGCACCAATGGCACCAAGGCTGAGCCAAGAGACTCTGGTGAGGGGTTAGACCCAGCGGAGAGGGGCCTCTGAAGTACTGATCCATAAACTTGGTGCTCCAGCTCTGTACCAGCACCTAATCTACCCCATGCAGTGAGCATCAAACCAATTACAGCCCAGAGAGGGGGTATGGCTGGCCAGGACCAAAGGGGGACCCTGGGACCCCACGTTGATGCTCCCACGTGCCTTGAGCCCTATTCTGATTCGGGGGGGGGGGTTGTAGATATTACACTGGGGAAGTTTCCTTAGTACTGACACCTCGGAAGGCGGAGCTCTGAGTGTGCCTGTGTGTGTGTGTGTGTGTGTGTGTGTGTGTGTGTGTGTGTGTGTGTGTGTGTGTAGGGTGGTGTCCGAGGAGGGTATCAGGGCCCAGTTACCTAGCATTGTCCTTGGGGTGTGTGAAGAAGCTTTGAGTGTTGGGAGCCTGGAACAGTGTTCCCTGTGGAAGAGAAGAAGGAGGCAGCAATGAGACCAGAGACCCAGAGACCCCACACAGCGCCCTCCTCCATGTCCTGAAACCACCGGAACCCTGATTCGGCCCGGGGTAGGGGGGGGATCAGACCGCCAGGATGAGGTCATGGTAGGTTCTCGGGAGCCCAGAGGGAGCCAGACTCAGCCCCACCCAGCACCCACCTCCCACTGTCACCTGCAGGCCCTGGGTGGTAGGACTGGGCCAGAGTCTCTCTGTCCCAGCCCTGCCACCAAACCTCAGGTCCCCCCTTTACTGCCTCAGTGGACAGGAGCCCCTGCAGAGACTCGAGCAGCACTTCCTGCTGTGTTTTCTGCAATGTCCACTGACATCTTGACAGTAGCTTGAGAAGAGCCAGTGAGAGGCTGCTGGGGCCCCTCTCCCTCCCACAAACCGAAGGCCCCTGCTAGACCTGTAAGGGACGGGGGAGTCAGACACTCTCTGCGCCCAGAGCCCTGCTCTCTGCTCCTGTCTACCATCTCCCCCGATCCGCCAAGGCACATCTAGACCGTGACTTTCCCTGGTGGTTCCCGATTTTCCAGGGCTCTGCCCACTGTCCAGCCTCCCCACCCCCCAAGCCTGAGGTGGGGAGAGTAGCCTGCCTTGGAACAGAAAACAACTGCTCCCAATGGCGCAGGGTCAAGATGAGCATGAGCCCCATCCCAGCATCAGCACCTCTGATCCAGTGCCAGTTGCAACCAAGGCTGAGGCTTTGAGGGGGTCCCGGTTCCTCTCTCTTCACTCACCTTGACGAGTGGTTGCTTGAGACCCCACAGCAGTTTCTTGGAAATGACTTCTTGTGGGTACTGACCAGGCTATATAGTCCCAGCCTGGACAAAGCCCCGCCCACCAAGTGCCAGTCAATTTGCTGAGCTCCACCTACCCTCCCAGCAAGGTGCTCTGAGTTCACCCCTCTGGGGCTGCTCTCACAGGGTAAGAAATTCGGTCTCTTTCATAACAGCCACAGTGTTTCTTAGGATCTTTATTTCCTCCCTTCCCTCCACCCATTTCTCATGCACCACACCACGGTGGGTACTGGTAGTGGGTGGCTTCTGGTGGTGCTCCCAAACCAGTAGTGCCATAGGGAATCCAAACCCCGGCTTCCCCTGCAAAACATGTCTTCAGTCCTTTGAGCTATCTCCGGGACCCTAGGTATCGCTTTTCCTTTTTGGTACTAAGAATGATATCTAAGTACCTAAAGAGATTACCTCCTGCATGGAAGACCTAAGCATTATTACCGAGTCTTGTCTCCGGTTCTCTTTCTTTTTCGTTTTCTCCTGGGCCACACACAGGGCGGCTCAGGGGTCACTCCAGACTCTGCACTCAGGAATCCGTCCTGAAGGGGTTGGAAGAGGCTGGAAGAGGCCTGGGTGGGGCCTGTTAGTGGGACAGACTGACTGAAGCAGATGTGGCCTGGGAGCATTTACGCGGCTCAAGATGGGGCTTTCGAGGTCAGAGTTCAGAGAGGGGGCTGGGTGGCCAGAGCACTGAGTGAGCCGCCAGGAGCAGCACCCAGTGGGGACAGGCCCTGCGACAGGGAAAGCTCATCCTGCCCAGCGCGGTGCCCGCTTATTTCCAGAGCTCAGCTCCTGAAACCACGCAGTGCCCGGCACTAGAAGCCCGGATACAGAGGGGTGGGGAAGACACACGCGGGAATGACGCGCAGATATTTAACAAGGGACGCTGGGCCCTTGGCAGGAAGTTGGGCGCCCACATGGACGTGAATTCTGGTACTGAGTGCAGGAAAGAAAGAGGCAGACAACGGGGCCCAACACAGGGGACGCGAGTCCCAGAGCCCTGCACGCAGGGTCAGGAGAAACCCAGGCAGACTTCTGGGTGGGGACAGGCCTCCAGGCATCACTCAGTCCACCCTGGCCCGGAGCAGGCCTGACCACCTGCTCCTCCCCGTCTCCTCTCAGGAACACTCACCCACGGAGGACAGGCCAGTCAGGACCTGGCCCGAGACTGCCATGCCCCCCGCCTTGGCCAGACTGGCCGCTGCCAGGGCCTTGGAGGAGACGGACTTGGCCAAGATGCCCGCCGCAGAGAAGAGGGCCGCCATGCCGGGCAGGGATTCACACGGGGCAGCGCGTGAGGCTTGGGGTCTGGCCCTAGACAGGAGGGGGAGGGGTTCCTCGGTGAGTGGTGGGAACAGCAGCCCTGGAGAAGACCCTGGGGCCGGCGGGACTTTCTGATGGGAGGGGGAGGGTGGGAGGCGTCTTCCTTCTCAGTGGGCGCCTCTTCCTGCAGAAGCTTCCAGAACCCAAGAGAGTGCTGGAGCCACGCCCAGGGGCCAGGAGCACAGAGTTCCAAGTTACTCCGGGAGATATCGTGACCTCCAGGAGGAGAAGCTGGGGTCCGGGGCCCTGGTGCACGGGAGGAAAGGCCCCTGGGTGTGCTGGTCACTGGCTTCTAGCCCATCGGGGCCAGGATGGAAGGGCCGGGGGGCGTCCCCTAGGCTGGGTCTTCCCAGGCCTCCAGGCCAACGGGGAAAGGCCCAGAGCCCAGGAGCAGGGCCGGGCTAAGTCATCTCCCCTTCCCACCTCCTGTGACCACTTACCTTGAAGACAACCAAAGAGCAATCTTGTGTAAAACACAAAAAGAAAAAAAGAAAAGCGCGGGCGAGGGAACGCCTCACCGCACCGCGCTGGGCACTGGGCCCAGGGCAGCGGCGCTCTCTCTCCTGCCACCCGCGTTCGGTAGTCTCTAGCGGTTTCCCCCACCCCGAGGAGGTTGATGGTGATGATGTGGCAGGTGAGGGAAGGGACGGAGCCAAGATGGTTGATCTCACCGCCGTTTATTCCAAACTTCTTTCTCCACTCTCCTCTGATTCTCCTCCTGCTTCTTCCTCCCCCATCCTACGTCATTCTCTCTCTCTGCTCCTCTCCAACTGGCTGGCACTCAGCACTCCCCCCTGCCCTCTCATCTGACTATCTTAAAACCCCCCACATCTGCCCTGGATGCGGCAGGCCGGGGCTTATGCAAAGGTGTGGTTACAATCAATAGGGAGTAAAGTTCTATCCCTTAGGGAATGCTTTCACTAGGACAGAATGTCAGAGGAACATCCGCCCAAGAGCGGAATCCCATGGGTGTGTTTCTCCTCTCTTTGTCCGACTAAGGTATGAGTATTCATATTATAAATCATTTTGTAAGGACATAGCAAGAGACCCATTAAGCTTATAGAATTGCTCTCTGGGGGGTCACCTCAATCTCAGACTACAGCGCTCAGGCCAGATTAGTCTTTCCTAGCCCTAGCAGGGTCCTAGTCTTGTCGTTGCTTTTGGATCAGGACATGGCACATGCCCATGACCAAGCTCTTAACATATAGTTAAGCATTAGGCGCTTTGGCCAGGCCCATCTCGATGCCAGGGTAGCACACAACTCACCGCTTGCCCTGGGTCCTTCTCGTCCCTCGTCAGGACCCTGCTTTTGGGGGTGCTAGGAAGCAAAGGCAGCTGAGGCTTAAGTTGAGAAAGCAGATGCCCAGGAATGAATAATATTTGAAGCCAATTAAATCCCATGTTACCAAAGCATATTAATAAATGTCTTTCTTTGTTCATAGAAAAGGATATTGTTTTAAAGTAAACTATTCTAAAGACATAGGAGAGGAGAAAGACAATATTAACTTAAAGACAATATTAATTTACACTATCATAGCAAGGTCTGACCTTACAAATTAAGAGTTTGATTAGAGCAAGAGGAGATAAACTGGTAGAAATGGTTACAGATAAACAAAGGAATGGGAGTGACTCGGGAGCACTTTGATGGGCGTGACTGATAAACCTAAGCTCCTAGTTGCAAGGAGAGCAGGACAAACCAATGATATCCAACACAATCTGATGATAGGTCCACAGATGCCTCCCCTGCACACCCTCCCTCCCTGTGGCACCGGTCCGGTCTGGAGGCACCCTCTGGGTCCGGAGGCAGAGTCTGAAAGAGCGGCCAGGGCCCAGCCCAAAGAGAGCCCCGCCTGCCAGGCTGCGACCAATGAGCTGAGTTTCATTTCCCAGGAAATCGAAACCAGAGAGGTTTTCATTTTCTCTGCTTCAGCCAAAGGCCAGACGTCCTGGCAGAAGCAGTAAGAATCTTTCCGGGGTGAAGGGCGTGGTGACCGCCATATTATGACGCCCACAGATGGGGTTTTCAAGCTTGCAATGTTCCAGTATCTGTAAGAAATCTCCCTGGACTTGAATGCTAAAGTATGGAAATCCAAAACTGCGCAGCCGCAGTAACAGCCGCGCGATCTCATATCTCTTCGCATCAAGTCTGACTCTAGTGGGGAACTCCCAACAATAATAGTGCGATTTGTGTGGAAATATTGAATGTAACCAAAGTAAAGAGAAAGTAAAGTGAAATTTATCAGTTACAAGGCGGGGAGGATGGGGGCGCAGAATGGGAGGTGTACTGGGTTTTTTTTCTTTTTTACTCTTTCTTTTTTTTTTTTGGTGGTGGAATATGAGCACTGGTGAAGGGATGGTTGTTTGAGCATTGTATAACTGGGACTTAAGCCTGAAAGCATTCTAATTTTCCACATGGTGATGCAATAAAATAAAATTCTTATTTAAAAACAAAAAGAATCTTTTTTTTCTCATTTTGGGTCACACCCAGTGATGCTCAGGGATTACTCCTGGCTCTGCACTCAGCAATCACTCCTGGAGGTGCTCAGGGGACCCTATGGGTGTGAGTCACATGGGAGAGGCTCCATCCTGGGAGCTGAAGGGAAGGTCAGGGCTAAGGCATGTTGGGGACTGGCCTTGGTCGCTCCTGCTTGTTATCCCTGAGAAGGGAATGATCCGGGGAAAAACTGGGCTTGTGGAAGTGCCACGCCCTGGCGGTTGACCCTGTTGATGGGGTCCTTGATCCCCCTTGGCCAGGCCAGGAGCCACGTTCTCATTCCTGAGAGAATTCAAGGAACAGCAAATGCAGCTGCAAGGCAGAATAGCAGATAACGTCGCTCAACCTGTAACCCACAGCTTTCCCACGGAGCGTTCACTACATACTATAAAAGAAAATGAGCTTGGAATTGAGTCGCTGTATGTTTCATACAGTCCTCCCTCCCCCCTCTTTCAGCCCTCATTCTCTCATTCCAGCCCAAGTTTAAGTTGGCTGCGCTGGACGCGGCAAGTGGTGCCCGAATGGGGACAGGAGCATGAGGGAGTCAGTGAAGAGCCCCAAACAAAAAGAGACACTCGCAAACTAAGGGAGTTTCAAATTAAGGCTCAAACTAAGGGAGTGGCGAGAAAGGCTGCGAGGGTTCTGCCCTCAGAGTCTAACAGGAATGATGGACTTACAGGAGTTAACACGGACCTGATGAACCATTTGCTACATCTGTGGATAGGCTGCTTACAGCAGTAGGTAGAAAGATTGCAGATCCCACTGCTGGAGAATTAATATGCAAACAATTGGCTTTTGAAAATGCAAATCAGGCTTGCCAGGCAGCCAGTCCCTACAGCCAGACCCTGCGGGCCAACCTACAGGATTACATCAGGGTATGTGCTGAGGTTCCACCATCGAGAGTTCAGGGCATTGCCAGGGCTGCTGCCAGGAAGGGAACAAATTGTCAGGCCGAGCTGCAGAGACAGCTAGGTCAGGGCCAGCAACCCAGGGAACTGCTTTAAATGCATTTTGCAGAAAGAACTGTAGGAGCTCCAGTAAAGGCCCTGGTATGTGCCCATGGTGCAGTTAAGGGAGACACTGGCCTAGTGCATGCCTAAGCAGAGCAGGTCAGAGTCAGGGAAACTCTGGCCTGTACATGTAAAAATAAACTTTCTTTATTTCTTCTCTCTTTTAATTTAATTTTTTTATTGAATCACCATGTAAAAGCTACAAAGCCTTCAGGCTTAAGTCTCAGTCATACAGTGATCAAACACCCATCCCTTCACCAGTGCACATGTTCCACCACCAAGAACCCCAATATACCTCCCTCCCCACCCACCCCCACCCCTGCCTGTGTGGCTGAAGATTTTCATTTTACTTTGTCTTTACTTTGATTACATTCAATATTTCAATAGGAAACTCACTATTATTATTTGGAATTTCCCCCCAACAATCAGACCTGCTGAAAAGACAGCATTTGTTGATTAGTTTTTCATTACTGAGAATGAAGAGCATATGAGGTCACACGGTTTTGGATTTCTGGTATTTTAGTAACTAAGTCCAGAGAAATGTCTGCCAGAAATTACATCATTGCAAGCTCGTACCACTGTTTAGTGGGCCTTATAAGCTGGGTTGCCACGTGTAGGGACCCATTTTACCTTATTGATTTTATCCTGTCAGTATTTCTTTATCACTAGCTAACCCCATGCCAACCTAGCAAAGGTTTCCACTCCTAATCCTACTGATTTTATCTTATCAGCATTTGTTTATCACTAGCTGAGGCCAATGCCACACCCTGCATTTCTATTGGAGATCTCGGGCGGAATACTCTACCAGCTCCTCCCAGCAGGGAGGTATAAATACTGTAACTGCTATAGAATAAACGCCTTTTCTCCCTCCTCCGGGTCTCCCTGCTGAACAGAACGAGACCTCCACATCGACTTCCACAGCCACGCCGCAGCCAGGGAAAGAAAAAGCCCAGAGAGAAAAACCTTTCCCTTCCCATGGTGGCGTGGTACTGTAGCTTAGTCCACAGTCTAGAGGCATTTCTGCAAGAAGCTGCTGGTGCCGAAAGTAGTGGGCCCCCGGGATCATGGGCCTTCAGCAACGGAGGGGCCACATGTGTGCGGCCGCACGGGTCAAATCTGTGTGGAGAGCAGCACCATTTACGACCCCATCCCGAGATCTCCTGCGAGACCCACGGCTGCAACCTTGTACCTTTGTTTAGGGGCCTTATAAACTGGTGGTCGCCACGCCGCCGCCAGGGAAAGAAAAGGCCGAGAGAGAAAACCTTTCCCTCCCGTGGCGGCATGGTGCTGGAGCTACAGGTAAAAATTTTCAGGACAAACCAGAGGACTAGAAGCAAAGGGAGCATCTGTTGAGTGGCGGATTAAAGAAGCCAAGACTCTCAGATGAGTGCTCTTCTTCACCTCCCATAAAGGAATTAAATCCAGTGAGTTGAGCAATTAGAGCCCCTGCCTAGTTAGATACAAGAGCTTTGTGAAACAGTGCAAAAATAAAATTAGTTCGAGTGTTTTCTTATGCTGCTATTTAAAAGTTTGGTGCGTCAAATGGCTTTGTGTGTGTGTGTATGTGTGTGTGTGTGTGTGTGTGTGTGAGAGACAGTGTGTACGTTTAGTGAAATTGTTAAAGTGATCTAGTGTGAAAATTTTATGATATGAGATAATTAAGAACTTTCAAAATTAAGCCAAAGAAGGACTGTCAGAAGTCCGAAACCCATGAGGATGGGTCCCCTCTGAATTTTCTTTGCCAGTTTTATATTATCAAAAGCTCTTTCTTGACCCATTTTTAACGAGCAGGAAACAGGCTGGTCAGGCTGGGAAACGAGAAGCAAGGACCCAATTGGCCGGCAGAGCAAATTTTGCTCTGGGACTGCTCCTTCCTTTCTCGGTCCATCAGGTTTTCCCCTGCTCCTTCCCTTCTCAGGGAAAACAAGCCGGGGCTCCCGAGGCCAGTCCCCGACAAAGGTGCTCTGGAGGCGAGGCAGTGAGCTCGACCCAGAGGCGAGAGCGGCGGTGCCGAGCCCTGCTCGCTGGTGTCTCTGCATCCGTCTCTCACCTGCAAGAGAAACACTTTGTTTTTTCAATTGTTGCGATGACGTGGCAGCCACCTGGGCCGCTCATGGTGCTGCCCTCTGGCAGCCACGACTCCCTGTGCACCACATGCTCCCCAGGTGAACCTCTCCCTGCCCACAACCCCCACAGATGTCACGGGTTCAGCACGTAGAAAGGCCCTTACCCAGTTCCACTCGTGCTGACCTTGGGGTGCGAGGACAGTGATCAAGACCCCGAAGGGGCCTGACCTGAGCCCAGGCAGGAACAATTTAGATTCTCTGGAGAAAATGCCAAGACCGGAGCGTCGCTGTGCACTGATTCCCGACCCGGCACGCAGAGGAAGCGTCTCTCCGAGAGCTGGCACGTCACGGGAGCTGGTGAGACGCCCTGGGAGGGAACCGGCCTGTACTGGGGGCAGGAACGCCACCTCTGGGAAACACCATAGACACTTCTGGAAAGATTCAAAATGGATTTTGTATAGGACCCCAAAACTCCACTTCTTGGTGTCTATCTCAAGAACCCAACAGTATCAATGGGAAAAGATATGTTTGTATGTTTTATCAGGGGGGGGGGGAGCTGGCTGTGCCTAGGGCTTACTTCTGGCTCTGTCCTCGGGATCACTCGGGCTGGGGGAGCCAGACGGGGCACTGAGGACTGAACCTGGGTTGGCCACATTTTTTTTATTGAATCACTGTGAAATACAGTTACAAAGATTTCGTGTTTGACTTTCAGTCATACAATGATCAAACACCCATCCCTCCACCAGTGCACATTCTCTATCACCAATGTCCCCAGTATACAACCACTTTCCCACCTTCCCCCTGCCTCCATGGCAGACAATTTCCCCTAAACTCTCTCTCTACTTTTGGGTCTTATGGTTTGCAATACAGATCCTGAGAGGTGATCGCATTTGGTCCTTTATCTACTTTTAGCACACTTCTCCCATCCCGAACAATTACCCCAGGTTGGCCACATTTAAGGCAAAAAGCCTCCGCAGTGTATGATCTCTCCCACTCCAGTGGGAAAAGTCCTCCCCCCCCCCAGAATAGCTTAGTCTTGGGGGGACTTCCTCCCTGTTGAGTGTGGCAGCTCAATCCCAAGTGCAAAAACACATCTTCTTTCACACCTTGGGTTCATCGGCCAAGGGGCACAATGGGGTGGGGCTGGGGACAGTGCAGAGGAAGGCCACCAGACATGGGGGAAACCTCCAGCTAGGACATACCCATAACCAGGCACTGTGGCTGGTGGAGGAAATTGACCTCAGGGGCTAGAGGGCTCAGACAGAATGACAGATCCTTGGAACCCAAGTGTCCCCGGGGGTGTGGGCTGGGAAAGGAGATGACGGACACAGCAGACACAGAAGAGGCCACAGCTTCTGTCTTTATTCCTCAAGGGTGCAAGTCGGGGCTGTGACAGGCTCTTCACAGGACTCAGGTGAAGGCTGGCTGGGAGGAGGCTCGGAGTTTTCTTCACTTTCCTCTTCAGAAGAGGAGGGCGTCCCTGGACCCCAGAGCCAGGCCCCAAGAGCAGACCCAGAAGAGAACAAAAGAGCATTGGAGGCGGTGGAGAGTCCTGCAGCCCCTGTGGGAGAAAGGGGGACAGGGGTGGTGGTCGGGCACACGACAGGGGCTGGGCCAGGTCGCGGCACCCCAGGACAGGACACGTACCCCACCCCGCTGCTTCCCCAGGCCCCCCTCTCCGCTCGGCAAGGGGCCTCCAGGACAAACAGGAGGTTCTGGGCAGCTGCCTCGCCTCCATGGGGGGTGGGCCCAGGGGCAGGGGTGCTGCCCAGAGGTTGGGGGTCCTGGGACACAGCTGTCCTGGGCACCCTGTCCCTCCCCCCTCCCCATGGAACAGGGACAGGGAGGGAGGACAAAGGTCCTGGAACTGGGAGAGAGCACAGGGCTTAGCACAAACTCGGCTGTCCGTCGGCCACCCGTCACGGCCACCCCCTTCTTCCCCCCGCATCTCACGCAGACACTCACCCACTGACTGCAGAGTGGCCACCAGGCTGCCGGCGGCCACCCCGCCCCCGTTGGCAACAGCCGCACTGGACATCATACTGGCCGCCAGGGATGAGGCGGTGATGCCGGTCGCAGTGAAGCCCACGGCGCCCAGGACCACGGGCACAGCCGCGACTGCCACTGCTGTGGGGACAGGAGCAGGGTTGGCCCAGGGAAGGCCCCAGATGGCCCGATCCCTCCTGGGGCTGGGAGGGCTCACTGGGCTCCTGTGAGTGTGGAGGGAAGGACCGCGCCCAGCAGGGGAAGGGCAGGGACCAGGGGCCTGCGTGGAAGCCCAGGGCGAGTGGCTCCCGGCCTGGCCCGTCACGCCCCTGCCCTGCCCTCTCTTGGTCCCGGACACTAACCCTGGGGGCGGCTGTGTGGTCTCTGCCCGGGGACGGGGAATCTGCCTCTCCCCAAGCCCCGAGCACAGAGGACAGGGGGCAGCTGCTCTGCTGGGTGGGTGGGTTGGGGGACTCTGTTCTCTGTGCCCAGCCCCAGCAGCCACCAGCCACCCCCAGGCTGTGCCGTCAGAGGGCATCGTGCCAGGCCCAGCAGAGCAGCCGCTGAGCTCCTACCCCTGGACCACTTGTCACACGTGTCTGAGTGTCACATTTCTGTGGCTTTCAGCTCACTGGTCTAACCACACCTGGAACAACTGAGTCAGGGACGAGCCTTTTGAGCTATAGCGGGTAGGTCACATCCCGGACTTTCAGGAGGGGTCCAGGCTCCACGGGTCAGTGACTAGCCCTGGACCTCAGGGGCTGCACTTGGGGTCCTGTGTTTCTGGGCGGTAACCTGGGCTCACCCAACTGCGCCCCCTCCCTGCCCGCCCACACAGGATCTAGTGGTCTGGAGCAGTCTGGGTCAGGACCGGGGCAGCCCAGGGCCCAGGCCCAGTGGGGACCCATTCCCCGCAGGACTCACCTCCTCCAGCCACACCAGCTGCAATCCTACCTGGGTGGGGGGAGGGAGAAAACACATCTGTGAGCCCCACCCTGGTCCCCCGACCCCCTCTCTTCTCACGGTGAGAAAGCGCCTCTGAAGTTGAATTCAGAGGAGAGAAGAGTTTCTGGAGGGCCTCTCCCTGCTTTTTCAGAAAAGTCTCATTTCTCATGTCATGCTCTGTAGGGAGCCATTTTACCTTACTGATCTTATCCTGTCACTATTTGTTTAATCACTAGCTAACCCCATGCCACACCTAGCAAAGGTTGCCACTCCTAATCTTACTGATCTTATCCTATCAACATTTGTTTATTACTAGCTAAATCCCGTGCCACACCCTGCATTTCTGTTGGGGGTCCTGGCACCATCTCCTCCCAACAGGGAGGTATAAATACTGTAACTGCCATAGAATAAATGCCTTTTCTCCCTCCTCCGGGCTCTGCGTCTGTTCTTTCGGCTGCGCCCTACGAAGGGTTCTCCCTGCTGAACAGAACGAGACCTCCACATCGACTTCCACACCTGGCGCCCAACGTGGCTGTCGAATTCACGGAAAAAGTGAGTATTTCTGAGGGTCGCCTTTCTCTTGGCACACACCGTGGTGCGGGAATGGCCTACTTACCCTCTGATTCCTCCATCCCTACCTACTCCTGGGAATCCCCAGTTATTTGCATCCTTTGTGTTATTTGCATCCTTTGTCTCGCTAATTTTATTTGGATCTTAAATGAGATTTTTAAGGCGAGAAAAAGTCAGCCATTTTCAGAGATTCAGCACCGTGTTTCCGAAATTGAGATTTTTTTGAGGAAAAAGTATGAGAGTTCAGAGGCTTCCTCAGTCTTTGGGGATGAGGCACCCCCCATGCAGGGGACTGACTCCTCCCGCGCAGAGGCACCTCTGAGACTTTATCCTGTGACTTCTGATATCCCCGATCCCTCTCCTCCGGAACTTAAATCCTTGCCCCTGGAGGACAAGGCTACCCAGGTAGATGAGGAGGAGAGGTGTAAGCTGGAGGACAAGGCTACCCAGGTAGATGAGGAGGAGAGGTGTCAGCCGTCAGCTCCACCACTCCATTATCTGTCCCATGACACTGCCTTTTTTAATCCCCCATACGCCAGTGAGGCACCCCGCCAGCTTGCCCAGGACACCGCTGCCTTAATAAGGCAGGTGGTTCAGGAACTAGTGAGTGCCCTGCAGCCTTCTACCCTCTCCCAAGAATCTAGTGCAAATTTGGTCTCTCCTCCGCCCTGCCACACTCTAGCTTCAAAACCTATGGCTGCGTTCCCAGTTACCAGGTCCCATTCTCGGGCCCCCAAATACCCCACCTCTGCCACGGCTCCACCTGATGATCCCTCAGACAGAGAAGTTGAGGAGGCCGATCAGCCTGAGGAAGGGGCACATTCCCAAGAGGAAAATTCCCCTCAGGACGTAGCTCCGCAGGCACCAATCCGCCAAAGCTACCGTAGATTGAAATTCGAAGACCTGAAAGATTTAAAGGCTGCTGTCTCTTCTTGCGGCCCCACTGCTCCTTTTACGCTTGGCCTTTTGGACTCCTTTTGTGAGGGATGGCTCACGCCGAACGACTGGTTCTCAGTCGCTAAGGCTGTCCTGAGTAGGGGAGACTATCTCTTGTGGAAAGCAGATTATTTAGAACGATGCCAAGAAATGGCGCGCCGCAACATCGAGGCAGGAGGCTCTTCCTCATCCTGGATCTTTGCTAAATTTCAGGGTCAGGCACCCTTTGATTCTAATGAGGTGCAGGCTCAATTTCCCCCAGGGCTACTTGCCCAAATACATGTGGCTGCCCTCCGGGCCTGGAAGGCACTTCCCTCTAAAGGGTCGGTGGTAACATCCTTAGCCAAGGTTCGTCAGGGAGCTAACGAGCCCTATAGTGATTTCATAGGGCGCCTCACGGAGGCGGCTGAAAAACTCATGGGAAATGAAGAGACGGATAATGAGCTGATCCGCCATTTGGCCTATGAGAATGCTAATCCCATCTGCCAGGCCACACTCCGCCCCTATAAGCGTGGGAAGACCCTCTCAGAATACATTCGGCTATGCTCCGAGGTTGATCCCACCACCCAAAAAATAGGGCATGCTATAGGGGCTGCCTTCAAACAGTTCTCTATTCAACCATCGAGCAGTCAGAACAAGCTGTGCTTTGGCTGTCGGCAGCCTGGACATTTCTTAAGAAACTGTCCCAATAAAAAATCGCGGCCCAGACCTAGAAGTCCTTGCCCTAAGTGCAAACAGGGTTTCCACTGGGCGTCAGAGTGCCGCCAGAAGGCCAGGCCGGGAAACTGGGCACAGGGCCAGCCCCAGGGCCCCCAGTCCGCTCCCTCTCCCGTGTCTGGGGCACCTCAGAATCATGGGCCGTTCAACCCATCGGCGTCCAGCCCCCAATTCGCTCCCTCTCCCATGACCGGGGCACCTCAAAATCATGGGCTGTTCAACCCATCGGCACCCAACCCCTCTGCAGAGCCATCCCATACTCAGCCGGATTGGATCTCTGTGCCACCTCCCGCACAATATTAGTTAAAGAACAGGGACCCCAGATAGTGTATGTCAACGCCTGTGGCCCTTTGCCATCTGGAACTTTTGGCCTAATTATTGGGCGAGGCAATATGCTCCCTCAGGGCGTGCAAGTACTCCCCGGGATTATAGATGCTGATTTTCAAGGGCAGATTGGAGTAGTAGTTGAATCACTCTCCCCATTTTCAGTCTTGGACGCTGGCGCGCGGCTAGCACAGCTAATACTCATTCCAATAACAACAGTACAAAAACCACCCCCAATGTCAGAGACTTTTGCATTTTTTGCCCAACGCATTCTTAATCACAAGGGCTTGATGACTTTAGAGATCAACGGGAAGGAATTTTTAGGTCTGATTGACACTGGTGCGGATGTAACGGTCATTGCTGAAAAAGACTGGCCAAAAAGGTGGCCCCTCACCCCCTCACTGACTCACCTTCAGGGTATAGGTCAATCCCAAAACCCTATGTTAAGCTCATTTACGCTTGATTGGCGCACCAAGGAGGGAAAATCCGGGATGGTACGCCCCTATGTTCTGCCCGGGCTCCCACTCAATCTCTGGGGCAGGGATATTCTTTCACAAATGGACCTTATACTAATTGATGCCAAGGGCCTAGACATGCTCCTTGCAGCAGGTTATTCTCCCGGAAAGGTTCTAGGAAAATACCTCCAGGGCACGCCTGCGCCGCTAGCCCTTGGCCCAGTGAAAAATGACCGCGCAGGCTTAGGTTTATTCTCAGTAACTGCCACTGCTCCTCCTGCACCCCATACGGATAAGATCATATGGAAGTCCAATGAGCCTGTATGGGTGGACCAGTGGCCGCTTCCCACTGAAAAATTACAGGCTGCCAGGTTGTTAGTGCAGGAACAACTCGCAGCGGGACACATAGAACCCACCTCTTCCCCCTGGAACACACCCATTTTTGTTATAAAAAAGAAAAACGGCAGTTGGCGACTGCTACAGGATCTACGAGCAGTAAATAAAACCATGGTCATTTTCGGGGCGCTTCAACCTGGACTGCCGTCCCCAGCAGCCATCCCTTCAGAAATGTATAAGATAGTACTCGATTTAAAAGACTGCTTCTTCTCAATTCCCTTGCATCCTGATGATCGCCCCCGTTTTGCCTTTAGTTTGCCAGCTATTAATTATAAAGAGCCCATGCAACGTTTTCAATGGAAGGTTTTACCCCAGGGAATGGCAAATAGCCCCACACTGTGTCAAAAATTTGTGGCTCAAATTCTTGCTCCCATTAGGGCACAATGGCCCGACATCTATATGATCCATTATATGGATGATATACTGCTTGCTGGATCTGACCCACAGGCCACTATGCTCTGTTGCAATCAGGTGATCCGTGCGTTTACTCAGTCTGGCTTTCAAAT
Source organism: Sorex araneus (assembly GCF_027595985.1). NCBI lineage: Eukaryota > Metazoa > Chordata > Mammalia > Eulipotyphla > Soricidae > Sorex > Sorex araneus. The sequence goes on along the minus strand of NC_073304.1, from coordinate 8,018,931 downwards.
TGCCCCCGAAAAAATTCAGATCGCTGACCCTTATACCTTTCTTGGATTTCGTCTTCAGGGGTCCCGTGTACTTTTGCAAAAAACGCAGCTGAAGCTTACTTCATTAAAGACACTACATGATTTTCAACAACTGCTTGGGCATATTACATGGCTCAGTCCCTATCTGAAACTTACCAAAGGAGACCTTATGCCCCTGTATGACCTTTTGCGCGGTGACGCTGACCCTTCTTCCCCTCGGAGTCTGACACCAGCAGCCCAAGAATCCCTAGTTCTCATAGAAAAAGCGATTGAAGGTCACTTTGTTTGCTCTCTAGATTATCAGCGCCCTTTTCACCTCCTTATCTTAGCTACTCCTCATTCTCCCACGGGCTTAATTTGGCAGGAAAACCCTGTTTCTTGGATTCACCTTCCTGCCACACCAAAGAAAGTTCTTGTACCCTACTATCTCTTAGTGGCATCCTTAATTATTGAAGGAAGGAGTTTCTCTCGCAGACATTTTGGTCTTGAACCGGCTTCTGTTATTCAACCCTATAATAAGGAACAGATAGATTGGCTTCTTCAAAATACTGATGATTGGCCCATCGCCTGCGCTTCCTTTTCAGGAATTTTAGATAATCATTATCCCCCCAATAAGTTGATACAATTTATGGCTTTACATCAATGGGTTTTTCCTGTTGTCACTAAGACCAGCCCTATCCCTGGGGCTAAAGTGATTTTCACTGATGGATCCTCTAATGGCCAGGCCGCCTATGCCTGTGAGGGTGAGACTGTTTCTTTTTCCACAAAGGAGTCCTCTGCTCAGCTGGTTGAACTCACAGCTGTTCTAATGGTTTTTAAAAATTTTTCCCTTCTTCCTTTCAATTTATACACGGATAGTGCCTATGTGGCCTTCTCTATACCATTACTGGAGACTATTAGTTACATAAAACCCTCCTCCCCCGCAACGTCATTGTTTTTGCAAATCCAACAGTATATTCGCTCCCGGCGAGCTCCATTTTTCATAGGTCATCTTCGTGCCCACACTAACCTCCCTGGGCCACTGGCGGCAGGTAATCACTTGGCAGATTTGGCCACCCGATCTTTCACAGCGCTAACTCTACAAGCAGATCCGCTGCAGGAGGCCACAACTGCACATGCCCTTCACCATCTGAATGCTCAAACTCTCCGCCTTATGTTTAAAATCACGCGTGAGCAGGCACGGCAGATTGTGCGCCAGTGCCCTTCCTGTGTATCCCTTCTACCCGTGCCTCACTTAGGGGTCAATCCCCGAGGACTAGTCCCTAATGCCATCTGGCAAATGGATGTCACTCATATTCATTCCTTTGGGCAGCTTAAATATGTGCATGTGACTATTGACACCTTTAGTGGGTTTATTTGCGCCTCAGCCCAGACTGGAGAGGCCTCAAAAAATGTCATTGCTCATGTCTTGCACTGCTTTTCTGTACTGGGCAAACCACAGCTAATAAAAACAGACAATGGTCCAGGATACACTGGAAAAAAGTTTGAGCATTTTTGTAAGAAGCTGCAGATTTCCCATCATACAGGGATCCCCTATAATCCTCAAGGGCAGGGGATAGTGGAGCGAGCCCATCTCACTCTTAAAACATATATTCAAAAGCTCCAGACAGAAAAGGAACTGTACCCAGCCTCGCTTTCCCCTAAGACATTACTATCTCACGCTTTGTTTGTCATGAACTTTCTTATACTGGACAAAGAAGGTCGCAGCGCAGCGGACCGTTTCTGGCATACTTCCACCAGCCACACTTATGCAAAAGTAAGGTGGAAAGACCCTCTGAGTGGTCTATGGAAGGGCCCTGATCCAGTCCTTATATGGGGCCGAGGATCAGCCTGCATATTTGATGCTGCTGATAGTGTAGCCCGCTGGCTCCCCGAACGACTGATAAGGCAGGTCGACACACCTGCTCTGGCTGAACCAACTTCCACCCAGAGAATAAATGAATCCTCTGAGGACAGTGTCCCTTCTGCCACTGCCCAGGAACTTGCTTCTGCTCAGTCAGCCACATCGGGAGTGACCAACTAGTGGTCTCGCTCACAGAACAGTTATTCAGACTTGGCCTGGCTGGAGCAGGAACCAGCATTACTTCAAGACCGAAGATGATGCCCGTAGGGCAGGATCGGGAGTCTCAGTGTGAATGTGGTGAGTGGGGTGCGCACCCGCGTGAAAGAAGGACCGGTCCGAGTGTGTGCAGGAGTAAGATTTGTGCGTGTGCTCCTAGTGTGTGTGCAGTTGTCTCATTATCTTTCTTAGTTCTGCTTACTTTTCAACAACTTTGAGAAGGTTTTGCCAGCTTATATCAACAAAAGTGCTTTCTTGACCCGTTTTTTCAACAAGCAGGAAACTGGCTGCTCAGGCAGAGAAACGGGGAGCAATGTTCCCAATCGGCCGACAGGGCTCACTTTGCCCTGGGGACTGCTCTTTCCTTTCTCAGTCTATCAGTTTTTTCCTGCCATTCTTGAAGGGTCAGATTGATCGATCAAGTATATATTTGTGCACATGTGTGATGTTTATTGTCTGACTGTCTGTCTCTGTCTGTGGAACACTCGAGTATTAGAGCTAGTTTAAAGTCAGTAATTCTTAGATCTGGGCAAACAAAATCAAGGGAGGTCAGAGTGATATGGAGCCCAGCAATTTAAAAGATCTAAGTATCTTTGGAGCTTGCTAGATTCAGGTCTAAACAAAGATTTCTAATCAGAATGTGGCGCCTACAAAGAAATTGAAATTTTCAATCCAGATTTCATATTGGGAGAACATTAATAGTTATTAACAGTTGAAATCCTCTTGAATTCTAGTAAGCTAAACATATCTATTGGACTTACATTCCTCACCCTCCACTTTTACAGGTTGTAGATTGGACCATGCCAGGACCCAGTATCTGGGCTAACAATTCCTTTCTTTTACCCCCTCCATGGGATTCACAGATGCCTCAGCTGCCGAATAAAGAAGAAACACCTTTTAATTTTTTCTCTAGGATACTCACTTGATCCTGTCTGCATTGGAGTGCCTCCCTGTCTCCCTCTTCACTTTCAGACTTGGATTCATACCAAGTCCCAAATTCATACTACCTCTGATCACTCACAAAAAGATTTTTCTTTTCTGGTGATTGTGCATTATCTACCTGTCTCAATTCTTCCCTCTCAATCCAAGATTCTCCCCACAGTATAATTTTATTAAGGGCCGGATCGCATATGGTTACCAGTGAACCTGACCAGAGAATGGCAACGCTCCCCCGATAAAGGGCTCCTGACTGAAGATCTGACACAACTGCTCCGGCGCTCCTGATGATTCCTTGGGCCTCTGATCACAGCTATCCTGGACTCATTGCTGTAACCACCACTGATGCTGTTGCAGGAATAGTTCTTCAAGCCTCGGTCCAGACACACAACTTCGTCTAAACATGACAAAATGACTCTTACCACCTTGGGACAATGCAGGCTACTGTCAACCATGATGTTGAGCAACAATTGGACACTCTACAGCAAGTGCTACTTTGGGTCCAGGGCTGGGTTAATATCTTAGAGTAACAAATGAGATTTTCGAGTGTTTAAGGATCTTTGGCTTGATTTGTAGGACCTCATCTTCCCCCAGTTCTTTACCTTGAGGATGCCGGGCTCCCAAGGATTTATTCTTGTGGATCAGGTTGCCAGGCAAAGCACTGCAAGGGAGGGCTGATACCCTGGCCCAGCTCCCTGCGAGGTATTCCGGTATAGCTTAGAGGTTACTCCAAAACCAAGGATTGATGGGGCCTATGAGGAGCCCCCTGCATAGACCCGATCATCCTTTCCTTCCTCTCCCTGCAAAAATGGAGTCTTTATGTCACAAGGGATACCGGACAATGCCTCCCCTGACCACATTTAATTTAAAACAAAACAGGGGGAATGCTCCAGTAGGGAAGGGCACGGAAAAGGCCGCACACCGCCCTTCAACCCTGCACACTTGTTTTTAAGGGATAACTAAAGCTGACAAGATACACCCTGATCTTTTTGATTCTGTGCACTAGGGTCAATTTGGCTCCTCTGCTCTATGCCTTTGCCAGACATGTGATCTGCATCTAAGGCTGGAACGCGCCTCCCCACGGCCCCTGGACCCAGATGTGAGTGTCCGTCCAGCGAGAAGAGGCGCCTTGTTCCCGGTAACGAAGATGGAGCACAGACTGGCCCCTGCCACCCTGCGTGGAAATTTCAGTCCCAATCTGCTCTCTCTCCATTGCTCCTTCTGGTGATTTCTCTTCCTGCACAGGTGACCCTTCCCACACACTGGCCTCTCACTTTGCAATGTCTCAGACTTTCCCTTCAAAAAGTGTCGGACTTCCCTTCACGGGGACACTCTGTAAGTCTCAGCCCTCTGCTATGGTGACAACTAGTCATGTGTGGCCCCTGAAAGCATAAATTTCAAGGAAACAAAGCTGAAAATGCTCTTTTTCTATCCCAGGACGTCTGCAGTGCTCATTATCACATGGGCTACTACCCCACGGCAGCCATAGGGACACGCTGGTCATCCAGAAAGTTCTATTGGATACTCTTGCCCTTCACCTTGTTATGAACAAACCCTCTTCCCTTCCCTATTCATAACATCACCTACAGAATCCCTCATTCTCCCTTTAGAGATTCTGGCTCTAGCCAAAATTCGAAGGTGACCTGGGGATTCTGGGTGACGCAGAACATCAATCCGACGATGCTCAGGGGATACTCCTGGCTCTGCATTCAGGAATTACTCCAGGGATCGAACCCAGGTCGGCTACATGCAAGGTAAATGCTCTAGCCCAGTGGTTACTGCCCATTTAAAAGAAATTTTAAAGGCGTCCCTGCTCCTTCTGCCATGGAGGGCAAGGTGGGGTAGCTTCTTTCTTCCTGGGTCATTTAGATGAATGTGACATCATTCTCAGGCCACACAATACAGGGGAAAGAGCCATGGACAGCCAATATGATGCAAATGTGTGTCCTGCCCTGCACCAGGCCAGACCACGTGGTTTAAATGACTTTAAATGCCCATGGACTGGGTGTTCTCCACCTCTGATATAAGGTTCTAGAATATAACAAAGTCACTCTCACAGTGATCCCTTTGTACTTTTCTTTCTTTTTGAGTCACATCCGGCAGTACTCATGGGTTACTCCTGGCTCTGCACTCAGGAATTACTCCTGACAGTGCTCAGAGGACCATAGGAGATCCAGGGGATGAGCCCGGGTTGGCCACATGCAAGACAAACACCCTACACACTGTACCATCACTCCTGCACACGCCCCTCCCCTCAGGCTTGTATTCTTTGTTTGTTTTGGCCATGCCTGATGGTACTCTGAGCTCTGCTGATAGATCATTCCTGACTGGGCTTGGGGACCATTGGGGGCACCAGTGATCAATCCTGGATTGATCACATGCAAGGCAAACACCCTACCCATTGTACTAACTCTCCAGCCTGAAAATTACCCCCTTGTACTTTGATCTTCAACCTTCCAGTCTCCAGAACATGATATACACAGTTCTGTTGTGTATAAATAAGCTGATGGCATTTTGTTCCAGCAGCCGGAACCAACTAAGACAAGAGGCCGTCCACAGGGTGGGCAGGAACTCAGGAGAGGGGGAAAATACCGACACTTCAGACACCGCAGAAGGGGCTAGTGCCCCACATCTGCAGGGCACACCGGGAGTTGGACTTTTGGGTCAACACTGGATGCGGAAATATGTGATCTAGAGGAAGTTTAACCAGAGAATCGAAACTTAGTCAGGGGCCCAGAGGTCATAACTCAGGCAGTGTGTCAAACTGGCAGGGAGGCCAGCTGAGGGAGTGGCACCAATGGCACCAAGGCTGAGCCAAGAGATTCTGGTGAGGTTTAGACCCAGCGGAGAGGGGCCTCTGAAGTACTGATCCATAAACTTGGTACTCCAGCTCTGTACCAGCACCTAATCCACCCCATGCAGTGAGCATCAAACCAATTAAAGCCCAGAGAGGGGGTATGGCTGGCCAGGACCAAAGGGGGACCCTGGGACCCCACTTTTCAGCTCCCACATGCCTTGAGCCCTATTCTGATTCTGGGGTGGGGGGGGTTGTAGATATTACACTAGGGAAGTTTCCTTAGTACTGACACCTTGGAAGGCGGAGCTCTGAGTGTGCCTGTGTGTGCCTGTGTGTGCCTGTGTGTGTGTGTCTGTGTGTGTGTGTGTGTGTGTGTGTGTGTGTGTATAGGGTGGTGTCCGAGGAGGGTATCAGGGCCTAGTTACCGATCATTGTCCTTGGGGTGTGTGAAGAAGCTTTGATTGTTGGGAGCCTGGAACAATCTTCCCTGTGGAAGAGAAGAAGGAGGCAGCAATGAGACCAGAGACCCAGAGGCCCCACACAGCGGCCTCCTCCATGTCCTGAAACCACCGGAATCCTGATTGGGCCCAGCGGGCCATCAGACCACTAGGATGAGGTCATGGCAGGTTCTCGGGAGCCCAGAGGGAGCCAGACTCAGCCCCACCCAGCACCCACCTCCCACTGTCACCTGCAGGCCCTGGGTGGCAGGTCTGGGCCAGAGTCTCTCTGTCCCAGCCCTGCCACCAAACCTCAGGTCCCCCCTTTACTGCCTCAGAGGACAGGAGCCCCTGCAGAGACTCGAGCAGCACTTCCTGCTGTGTTTTCCGCAATGTCCACTGACATCTTGACAGTAGCTTGAGAAGAGCCAGTGAGAGGCTGCTGGGGCCCCTCTCCCTCCCACAAACCGAAGGCCCCTGCTAGACCTGTAAGGGACGGGGGAGTCAGACACTCTCTGCGCCCAGAGCCCTGCTCTCTGCTCCTGTCTACCATCTCCCCGGATCCGCCAAGGCACATCTAGACCGTGACTTTCCCTGGTGGTTCCCGATTTTCCAGGGCTCTGCCCACTGTCCAGCCTCCCCACCCCCAAGCCTGAGGTGGGGAGAGTAGCCTGCCTTGGAACAGAAAACAACTGCTCCCAATGGCGCAGGGTCAAGATGAGCATGAGCCCCATCCCAGCATCAGCACCTCTGATGCAGTGCCACTTGCCCCCAAGGCTGAGGCTTTGAGCGGGTCCCTTCACTCACCTTGACGAGTGGTTGCTTGAGAACCAGAGCAGTTTCGTGGAAATGACTTCTTATGGATACTGACCAGGCTATATAGTCCCAGCCTGGATGAAGCCCCGCCCACCAAGTGCCAGTCAATTGGCTGAGCTCCACCTACCCTCCCAGCAAGGCACTCTGGGGTCACCCCTCTGGGGCTGCTCTCACAGGGTAAGAAACTCGGTCTCTTTCATAACAGCCACAGTGTTTCTTAGGATCTTTATTTCCTCCCTTCCCTCCACCCATTTCTCATGCACCACACCACGGTGGGTACTGGTAGTGGGGTGGCTTTTGGTGGTGCTCCCAAACCAGTAGTGCTATAGGGAATCCAAACCCCGGCTTCCCCATGCCAAACATGTCTTCAGTCCTTTGAGCTATCTCCGGGACCCTAGGTATCGCTTTTCCTTTTTGGTACTAAGAATGATATCTAAGTACCTAAAGAGATTACCTCCTGCATGGAAGACCCAAGCGTTATGTAGGGAGCCATTTTACCTTACTGATCTTATCCTGTCACTATTTGTTGAATCACTAGCTAACCCCATGCCACACCTAGCAAAGATTGCCACTCCTAATCTTACTGATTTTATCCTATCAGCATTTGTTTATTACTAGCTAAATCCTGTGCCACACCCTGCATTTCTGTTGGGCGTCCTGGCACCACCTCCTCCCAACAGGGAGGTATAAATACTGTAACTGCCATAGAATAAATGCCTTTTCTCCCTCCTCCGGGCTCTGCGTCTGTTCCTTCGGCTGCGCCCTACGAAGGGTTCTCCCTGCTGAACAGAACGAGACCTCCACATCGACTTCCACAGCGTTATTACCGAGTCTTGTCTCCATCTCCGGTTCTCTTTTTCGTTTTCTCCTGGGCCACACCAAAGGCGGCTCAGGGGTCACTCCAGACTCTGCACTCAGGAATCCCTCCTGGAGCGGTTGGAAGAGGTTGGAAGAGGCCTGGGTGGGGCCTGTTAGCGGGACAGACTGACTGATGCAGATGTGGTCTGGGAGCATGGGCAGTTTTATATTATCAAAAACGCTTTCTTGACCCATTTTTAATGAGCAGGAAACAGGCTGGTCAGGCTGGGAAACGAGAAGCAAGGACCCAATTGGCCGGCAGAGCAAATTTTGCTCTGGGACTGCTCCTTCCTTTCTCGGTCCATCAGTTTTCCCCTGCTCATTCCCTTCTCAGGGAAAACAAGCCGGGGCTCCCGAGGCCAGTCCCCGACAAAGGTGATCTGGAGGCGAGGCAGTGAGCTCGACCCAGAGGCGAGAACGGCGGTGCCGAGCCCTGCTCGCTGGTGTCTCTGATCCGTCTCTCACCTGCCAAGAGAAACACTTTGTTTTTTCAATTGTTGCGATGACGTGGCAGCCACCTGGGCCGCTCATGGCGCTGCCCTCTGGCAGCCACGACTCCTTGTGCACCACATGCTCCCCATGTACTGGGGGTAGGAACGCCACCTCTGGGAAACACCCATCCCTCCACCAGTGCACACTCTCCAACACCAATGTCCCCAGTATACAACCACTTTCCCACCTTCCCCCTGCCTCCATGGCAGACAATTTCCCCTAAACTCTCTCTCTACTTTTGGCATTATGGTTTGCAATACAGATCCTGAGAGGTTATCGCGTTTGGTCCTTTATCTACGTTTAGCACGCTTCTCTCATCCTGAACGATTACCCCAGGTTGGCCACATTTAAGGCACACACCCTCCCCACTGTATGATCTCTCCCACTCCAACAGGAAAAGAAATACAGAGATCTACATTTATTGCCATGCTTAACCGGCAGGGGCTAAGCGTCGTTCAGATCTTAAAATTGTTTCTGCAGCGTTTGACACGAACACACAGACTCAACACCTAGTCTGGCTGGAGACTCACATTCTACAATTGCCCTGCACAAAGCCACTGGCCTTGGAGAGAACGATCATCTGACAGAGTTCTCAGTGAAACTGAGAATATGAGATGCGCACCCAGGAGTCCCAGGTCATCCGCTGTGTAAATCCCTCACGCACACAGAGCTGTGCAAACACCCTCGCTCTCAGGCTGTGTGAGGTGCTCATGCACGGGGATAACCCGGTAAAGGATATTTGTGGACTCTCTGGGCGGCTCCCTCTCGCCACCCACATTCAGTGCTCTCAAGCCGCTTCTCCACCCGGGACGGCTGTTGCCTTGGACGGACGAAGGAAGAAGGAGGGCCAAGCCGGTTGCTGATTAGTTGCTGTTTATTCAGTCTCTAATCTCTCCCAGCTCTCTCCAATTCTCTCTCTCTCTCTCTCTCTCTCTCTCTCTCTCTCTCTCTCTCATCACGCAATTCTTTCATCCCGCTATCTCCGTCTCCTCTATCTCTCTCTGCTGTCTCTCCCCAATATCCTGTCCTCTCTGACTCTCTGTCTGTCTCACTTTCAATCTTCTCCTCTCCTTCGCCTTCAAGGCCCCCTCTCTCCTGCAGCTCCTCTTTTATCCCCTCCCCACGCGTCCCCCACCCCGCCTCCCCACGGGAAGCGTGATCAAAAATGTTTTTCCAGTCTTCCCGACCACCTGCAGCCCACAAGGACAAAACAGCCCTTAAGGTGAGTTTCTCCTCTCCTTAGACCTGCAACTTGATTAACATCTTTAATTCTTCTTCCTAATATTTACCATTCTGTATGGATATAATAACAGACACTTTTGGGCTTATAGGGTGACTCACCTGGGGACATCTCACCACTAAGTTTCAATTCTCTGATAAATCTTCCTCTGGATCACATATTTCCGCATCCAGCGTTGACGCAAAAGTCCACCTCCCGGTGTGCCCTGCAGATGTGGGGCTCGCACTTGGCGGTGTGGGGTATTCCTGCTCACCCTGCAAAGCAGGTGCTCTCCCACGGAGCTACATCCCTGCCCCTGCCGTGTCCATTTTAAAAATCATTTGGCTTTTATGACTGAACTGAAGGAATTCTTCATGCATTGAAAATACTAGCCCCTTCTGAGGTGTCTGAAGTGTCGGTATTTTCCCCCTCTCCTGAGCTCCTGCCCACCCTGTGGACGGCCTCTTGTCTTCGTTGGTTCCGGCTGCTGGAACAAAATGCCATCAGCTTATTTATACACACCAGAACTGTGTATATCATGTTCTGGAGACTGGAAGGTTGAAGATCAAAGTACAAGGGGGTAATTTTCAGGCTGGAGAGTTAGTACAGTGGGTAGGGGGCTTGCCTTGCATGTGATCAATCCAGGATTGATCACTGGTGCCCCCAATGGTCCCGAAGCCCAGTCAGGAGTGATCTATGAGCAGAGCCAGGAGCAAGCTCAGAGTACCATCAGGCATGGCCAAAACAAAGAAAGAATACAAGCCTGAGGGGAGGGGCGTGTGCAGGAGTGATAGTATAATGGGTAGGGAAATTGCCTTGCATGTGGCCAACCCGGGTTCAATCCCCAGCATCCCATATGGTCCTCTGAGCACTGTCAGGAGTAATTCCTGAGAGCAGTGCCAGGAGTAACCCATGAGCATTATTGGGTTACTTTTTGGTGACCAAAAAAGCAAAACAAACAAACCAAAAAAATGCTTTAAAAAAAAGGTCACTAATCCCAGTCCTGAGGGATCTGGCCGAGGTTCCAGTCCCACCATCACACTGGCCATGGCCTTGCAGCCTGTGACTTTGAGGGGACAGAGGCATGCAGACCAGAGTGTCCTTGCAGACACCAGGGGGCGCTGTTGGCCATGTCTCCCTCTTGGAGCCTGTGCCTGATGTTGGTGAATCAGCAAGAGACCTGAAAATATTCCTAGCATTGGTGTTGATCTGAGCAAAGGAAACAGACAGTTCCGATCATAACACAAATGATGCATCCTGGGGCATGCCGTGGCTGTCTAATAAAGTCCAGAGACAAAGGACAGAAGCTGCTCAAAACCTTTGTTATTTCTTGTTTGTTTTTTTGAGGGGGAGTGTCTCCAAATTGCACCCAAGGGAATGGGGAGCATTCTTGGTGATTCTTTTTTTATAGGGATAGCGTTGAATCTGTATAATGCTTTGGGGAGTATTGCCATTTTGACAATATTGATTCTCCCTATCCATGAGCAAGGTATATGTTTCCGAAACCCGGAGCCACTGAGCGCGAATCGGACCCTCTGCGCCTAAAGACTTTGATTCCAAAGATGTAACACATTCGGGCATCCAGCGCAGCACCCGAGAGCGATGCACTGGGACACCAAACTGGGCTACAACTCGGTGCTGCTGGGGGTGGAGACTTCTTACAGCAATGCACTGGGACTGTGAGCTGGGCTATGTAATTTCTGGCAGAATTTTCCCTGGACTTTATACAGAAATCCAAAACCGCGCGGACGCAGAAGAGTCCGCACGACTTAACATTTATAATTGTCAGCAATGTGAATCGGTTCCATTTGAGCAGGTCTGACTTGGGGGGGAAACTCCAAATAATAACAGTAAGTTTTTGTTGAAAATATTGAAGGTTTTTAATGTAGCAGCCACCTCTGGACTGTGAACTAAGCAAAAGCCCCACGCTGGCCGACGTGGCGTGGCGTACACCATACTATGAGGCGCAGGAAGGGGGATGAGGGGGAAAAAGAAAAAAAAAAGGGAAAAGGAAAAAGAAAAAAAAGAGAGAGAGAGTTATGTCAACTATAGTGAGTTTTGTGTTGAATTATGGAATGTAATCAAGGTAAAGAAAAAATGAAGTGAAATTCATTAGTTATACAGTAGGGGGTAGGGGGTGGGGGCGGGGGGTATACTGGGGTTTCTGGTGGTGGAATATGGGCACTGGTGAAGGGATGGGTGTTTGAATATTGTATAACTGACATATAAACCTGAGAACTTTGTAACTTTCCACATGGTGATTTAATAAAATTAAAAAAAAAGGTATATGTTTCCATTTCCTCCTGTCCTCTTTTATTTCATGGAGTAGCGTTTTATAGTTTTCTCTGTAGAGGTATTTTACTTCCTTGGTTAAACTGATTCCGAGGTACTTGATTTTCTGGGGCACGATTGTGAATGGGATTGCTTTTTTCATGTCCCTTTCCTCTGCCTCATTGTTTGTATATAGGAAGGTCGTGGATTTTTGGGTATTGATTTTGTAGCCTGCAACTTTACTGTATAAGTCTATTGTTTCTAAGAGTTTCTTAGTAGAGGCTTTGGGCTTCTCTAGATATAGTGTCATATCATCTTCAAATAGTGAGAGTTTGATTTCTTCCTTCCCTATCTGGATGCCCTTAATCTCTTTTTCTTGTCTAACAGCTATCGCAAGTACTTCCAGTACTATATTGAAGAGAAGTGGTGAGAGTGGGCATCCATGTCTGTGCCTGATCTTAGAGGAAAGGCCCTTAGTTTTTCTCCATTGTGGATAATGCTTGCCGTAGGCTTGTGTTAGATGGCTTCGACTATCTTGAGGAAAGTTCCTCCAAACCCCATTTTGGTGAGAGTTTTCATCATGAACGGATGTTGGATCCTGTCAAATGCTTTCTCTGCATCTATTGATATGATCCTATGGTTTTTATCTTTGCTTTTGTTGATATGGTGGATTATGTTGATTGATTTCCGAATGTTAAAAACCATCCTTGCATCCCCAGGATGAATCCCACTTGGTCATGGTGTATGATCTTCTTGATGAGTTGTTGGATCCTATTTGCTAGCATTTTGTTGAGGATCTTCTCATCGGTGTTCATCAGGGATATTGGTCTATAATTTTCTTTCTTAGTGGTGTCTTTGTTTGCTTTTGGTATTAGGGCGATGTGTGCTTCATAGAAACTGTTTGGGAGAGTTCCTGTTTTTTCAATTTCCTGGAAAAGCTTGAGGAAAACTGGCAACAGGTCTTCTTTGAATGTTTGAAAGAATTCGCCAGTGAATCCATCTGGGCCTGGGCTTTTGTTTTTGGGGAGATTTTTGATTACAGTTTCAATTTCCTTAACATTAATGGATCTATTCAGGTATTCCAAGTCTTCTTTGTTCAGACTTGGGAGATTGTAGGAATCAAGGAATTCATCCATTTCTTTTAGGTTCTCTTGTTTTGTGGCATATAGACCTTCAAGGTAGTCTCTCATGATCTTTTGAATCTCACTGGTTTCTGTTGTGATGTCCCCCTTTTCATTTATTAGGGTTCTCTCTCTCTTTCTTTGTCAGTCTTGCTAGCAGTTTGTCAATCTTATTTATTTTCTTGAAGAACCAGCTCTTTGTCTTACTGATCTTTCGGATTGTTTTTCTTGGTTTCTATGCCATTAATTTCTACTCTAATTTTTATTATTTCTTTCCTTAGGTCTGGTTTGGGTTCCTTTTTCTGGTCCTTTTCTAAGGTCTTGAGCCGTGAAGTCAAGTTCTATATGTGGGCCCTTTCTTCCTTCCTGAGGAATGCTTGGAGAGGTATAAATTTTCCCCTTAACACGGCTTTAGCTGCATCCCATATGTTTTAGTAGCTCGTGTCCTCATTTTCATTTGTTTCTAAGTATTTTTTGATTTCTTCTTTGATTTCCTTCCTGACCCACTCATTGTTCAACATTGAGTTGTTTAGTTTCCAGGTGTTTGATTTGGTTCTCCGTGTCGGTGCGTGGTTAGCTTCTATCTTCAGCGTTTCTTGGTCTGAAAAGACGGTTGATACAATTTCTATTTTTCCGATTCTATTGAGGTATGTTCTCGGGCCCAGTACATAGTCTATTTTGGAAAATGTTCCGTGTGCACTGGAAAAGAATGTGTATTCTTTCTTTTGGGGGTGTAAAGCCCTGTATAGTTCTATTAGGCCTCTCTCTTCCATTTCTTCTTTCAGAGTCAGTGTTTCCTTGCTGAGTTTTGTTCTTGTTGATCTATCCAGAGGTGATAAGGGGATATTGAAGTCTCTGACTACTATTGTGCTGTTAGTGATGTCCTCTTTGAAGTCTGTTAGGAGTTGTTTTAAGTATTTAGCCGGTCGTTCATTGGGTGCGTATGCGTTTAAGAGTGTGATTTCCTCCTGTTGTACATATCCCTTGATGAATAGAAAGTGGCCTTCGCTGTCCCTTCTAATCTTGTTCAACCTGAAATCTCTGTCGTCGTTTACTAGGATGGCCACTCCAGCTTTTTTAAGGGAGTTGTTTGCTTGCAGGATTGTTTTCCATCCTTTGACTTTGAGTCTGTTTACTCTGTTTGTTCCGGTGTGTTTCTTGCAAACAGCAGAATCTTGGGTTTAATTTCCGGATCCATTTTGCCACTCTGTGTCTCTTGATAGGTGCATTTAGGCCATTGACATAGAGAGATTATTGTGATGGGGTTTTGTGTCATCTCTCTATGGGGTTAGTTGTTCTTATGGGGTTCCTCCTTAGCTTACAGTAGCCCCTTTAGACCTTCTTTTAAGTTTGGTTTTGAGTCTATGAAGTCCCTGAGCTGTTGTTTATCCGAGAAATAGTGTATGATTCCTTCTAGTTTGAGTGAGAGTGTCGCCGGATAAAGTATTCTTGGTGAGGCTTTCATTTTGTTGAGTTTTTTCACTATGTCCCACCATTGTCTTCGGGCTCGGAGGGTTTCCTCTGACAGGTCTGCTGTAAATCTGAGGGGTGCTCCTTTGTATGTGATTTCCTTCTTTGACCTTGCTGCTTGTAGAATTGTGTCTCTATCCATAGCATCCGCCATTCTGATTATGATATGCCTCGGTGTCTTTTTATTTGGGTCTCTTTTTGCTGGCACTCTTCGGACTCCTTGGATCTGGATGCCTGCCTTCTCCAGCTCTGGGAATTTCTTAGTAGTGATGTCTTTGACTGTGTTTTTTTTCATTGGGATTACTTCCCTGTGCTTCTGGTACTCCAATGATTCTTATGTTGTTCCTCTTGAAATCATCCCCAAGGGCTCTGATTCGCTCTATAGCCATTTTGAGGTCTTTCGCCATTATTTGTTGTTGTCTGTAAGCTTTCTGCAGCTCATCCTCAAGGTCGCTGATTCTGTCTTTGGCTGTCGTCATTCTACTGTTGAGGGCATCTACTGCGATTTTTAATTCATCTACCGATTCCTTTATTAGCGTGAGTTCCTTTCGTAGGTTTGAAATTTCTGCTCTCATTTCTTCCTGCATGTTTTTGGTAGATCGTTCCAGTGATTCATTCATCTCTGCCCTTAATTTATTGGATGTCTGTTCCATGGTTGCTTGGAGTAGGTCGACTCTCCTCCAGATTTCCTCTGTGAATTCTTTATCTGAGAGGTCATAGATGTGGGTAGCCCCTTTTGAGGTTTCTGGTATCTTTTCTTCTCCCTCTCTTCGTGGAGGGGATTTTCGCTGCTTCTTCATATTGTTATGGAAGTATAGAATTGGAACTTTGTAGTTGTTTATTCCTAGTCCCTCTTGCTGAGAGAAGGAAGGGCTCTGGTTGTGCTATTGCTGATGGCAGCTTTGTTCCTATTCTAGAGTTCTTCCTTATACTCAGGCATTTCTTCCTGATTGATGTGGGGCTTTAATGAAGACTTAAGGCTAAGTTCTCTTTACAAAGGTTTTGCTAAGCTTCTCTTATTCACTGATAGTTTTTCTAAAGTTGAAGTAAGCTAATGGGCTATTTCGCATGTGATTGAGATGGGCTAAAGGGATTTTCAAAGCAAAAAGACTATACCTAATGTGCTAAGGTAGAAAATAATAACTGCGGCTGCTCCGGCAGGAGGCCATGCCCCTTTAGGCCACGCCCCCTGAGATACAGGCCACGCCCCATTTCTTCCTTGCGGGGGCTCGCGGGATGCGGGGCCGGCGGCTAAAGGTCCGATGTCCAGGCGGCCGCGTGGGAACTGGGGGACACGCGGGGATGCGTGGCTGGGAGTGGCCTGATTACCTGAGAAAAGGCCAGTTGGAGGGAGCTGGACGGGAAGGCTGGGGTCGCGGGACTCGAGGCCGGGCGGCGGCAGCTAAAGGGGCACCAATCTTTTAAATAGCAGCATAAGAAAACACTCGAAGTAATTTTATTTTTGCACTGTTTCAAAAAGCTCTTATTTTTAACTAGGCAGGGGCTCTAATTGCTCAACTAACTGTGCATTTAATTCCTTTATGGGAGGTGAAGAAGAGCACTCACCTGAGAGTCCCGGCTTCTTTAATCCATCACTCAACAAATCTTCCCTTTGCTTCTAGTCCTCTGGTTTGTCCTGAAAATTTTTAAATGTAAAGGCCAGAGTTTCCCTGACTCTAACCTGCTCTGCTTCGGCATGCACTAGGCCATAAATGTCTCCCTTAATTGCACCATGGACACATACCAGGGCCTTTACTGGAGCTCCTACAGTTCTTTCTGCAAAATGTATTTAAAGCAGTTCCCCTGGGTTGCTGGCCCTGACTATCTGTCTCTGCAGCTCGGTCTGACAATTTGTTCCCTTCCTGGCAGCAGCCCTGGCAATGCCCTGAACTCTCCATGGTGTAACCTCAGCACATCACCTGATGTAATCCTGTAGGTTGGCCCGCAGGGTCTGGCTGTAGGGACTGGCTGCCTGGCAAGCCTGATTTGCATTTTCAAAAGCCAATTGTTTACTTATTAATTCTCCAGCAGCGGGATCTGCAATCTTTCTACCTACTGCTGTAAGCAGCCTATCCACAGATGTAGCAAATGGTTCATCAGGTCCCTGTTAACTCCTGTAAGTCCATCATTCCTGTTAGACTCTGCGGGCAGAGCCCTCGCAGCCTTTCGGGCCTTAGTTTGAGCCTCAGCAGCTGCTGTAAATCCTAATCGATTCTGGGTGTCCTTATGAATTCCTTCTCCTGTTGGCATCTCTTCAGTAACTGCTATCTGCTGTGCCCAATTCAATCTAGAATTTTTCTCGGCATAAATCATAAAAATCAGCTTTCCATAACAGATAATTTCCCCCGGGAAGGACATCATGAGCTAACTGCTTCCAATCATTAGGGCACAGATTGTCTTCTGTTAAATTTTCTATGACAGTTGAGGTATAAGGTGCGGTCGGACCCTATTGAGAGCACACCAATTTTTACTCGTTTATCTCCTTGGAAGGAAGAGGCTCATGTATATGACCACCTTGCTGGTTAAGGCAGGTGGGAAAATAGTCATGTCGTCACCCTGCTCTTTTGCCAATGCAATGGCCTTTGGATAAGGGGAAAGGTTGGCATGCTTGTCAGCAATTGAAGGCTGAGTAGTTTTCTCTTCATAACTTTTTATAGGGTGAAGGCCAAGTTTTTTCAATTATTTCCATAACGGGGGACTGATATCCCCAGGGTCGGCACTGAGAGATGTGGTGAGCAGGCCTTCAGCATGTAGCTTGTGGCCAAATACTCGCATAAACAGGTTGAGAAAACCGTTTTACAAGAACCGGAGGACTGGGACATTTTTATAAGAGCAGGATGGTTAGCCAACAGGGACAGACAGATCAGCCTTCTGGGTATCCACTGTTATCTCCCCTAGTTGCCCCGGTGCCATTAGTTACTTCTAGTTTGACCTTAAGGCCATGATGCAGGTAGATTGAAGCCTAAGCATAGGTAAGTGCTGTGGAGTTACAATCAAGTAGCTTTTGCTCATCTGTGTGTGTGTGTGTGAGTGTGTGTGTGTGTGTGTGTGTGTGTCTCCCCTCTTCCTATCACTCTCATCCTCTCCTCATGAACCCCCTTATCTGGTTCTGCGGGATGGGACAGAGAGATCTCCTGGGAGCCTCTAGCTCCTGCAACTGCTCTTCTTCCTCCTCCTGCTGTTCTGTTGCTTCCCGATGGTCATCACGCTTAGGCTCCGTTTGTAGCGACTTAAAAGAAATTGCAGAGTGGAGCGTCTCAGGGGTAGATGTCTCCGCATAAAGAGAAGGAGCAGAAGATACGGGAAAGCGATTTCCCGCGTCTTTAGCTCGGGACAGCAGAAAGGCTAATATTATCCATTATAAATCTCCAAAGCACAAAAGTATCTACAGGCGTATTGGCTGGACCACAGTTATTGTAATATTGCTGAAGCTCAAGCCCTACCTGACTCCACGTCGTCTCATTCAAAATACCTTCATAGGAAACCAAGGGCCGACTTTTCATACATGCTCAGGAAATGCTTCTCTCTGCTTCTCCTGCATTTTCAAGCCTTTTGCTCTAAATACCGTCTGCAAGTTTGGTGCAAACAGCTGCAGGTGGCTGTAAGTGTGCCCCACTTTTCTCCCTATTATCAATGTACAGAATACCCCAAACTCTTTAAGTTACTCTGTAGATTACTTGCGACGTGTCACTTTTTGTTGGGGGCTCTTCATTGACTCCCTCCTGCTCCGGTCCCCACTCGGGCACCACTTGCCGCGTCCAGCGCAGCCAACTTGAACTTGGGCTGGAGCGAGAAATGAGGGCTGAAAGAGGGGGTAGGGAGGACTGTATGAAATATACAGCGACTCGATTCCGAAGCTCATTTTCTTTTATAGTATGTAGTGAACGCTCCGCGGGGGAAAGCCAAGGGTTACAGGTTGAGCGATGTTATCTGCTACTCTGCCTTGCAGCTGTGTTTGCTGTCCTTGAACTCTCTCAGGAATGAGAATGTGGCTCCTGGCCCGGCCAAGGCAGATCAGGGTCCCCATCAACAGGCTCAATTGCCAGGGCGTGGCACTCCCATATACCCAGTGTTTCCCCTGCTCATTTCCTCTCAGGGATAACAAGCAGGGGCGACCAAGGCCAATCCCCAACACGCCTTAGCCCTGACCTTCCCTTCAGCTCCCAAGATGGAGCCTCTCCCATGTGACTCACACCCAAAGGACCGGGTACTGAAGGACATTACCTAGATCAAAGAAGTGTCAACAGAAACGCCCGATCAGCAGCTGTTGGGGGAAGAGAAGGCCCCTGTCAGAGAGCTGCTGGGTATGCCCTGTGGGGTCTGTGTGAAGCACCCGGCCAGCAGCAGACTCTGAACCCCAGCACCCGAGCAGCGGGTAGGGCTGGGGCTCCCCAAACCCTAGGTGAGCACCCACAAATACTCTGGGCTCTGACATGGGGCCAGTCCTTGGGACTGGACAAGGGCTGGAGGGTGGTGGCTCTTGGGGTCCAGAGAGGCTGCATGGTGTTGGCTTGGTACAGGCGGTGTGTGTGTGTGGGGGGGGGGTTGTTCACCCTGGTTGCCCATCTTTGGTGAGCAAGTAAGACAGGACAGGCTGGCACCGTGGATCCAGGTTCAGGGTTGCTGGGGCACAGGGAGGGGCACTCTACTGGCCTCACCTCTCGCTGAGGGTGCCCTTTAACCCCCAAGAAGTGGCCCTGCAGGCACCCAGTGAGGGTGACAAGAAGGAGACAACAGCCCAGTGGGTGACCCAGGGGCTCAGCCAGGAGTTTCTCCTGGTTCACTGGCTCCCCTCACAATGGGGCTGAGGGATGGGGGTGGGGCCGGGTTCAGCAAGTGAACATCTCACTGACCCGTGTTGTACAGGGAACACGGGTGCTTGGTCAATGTATGTAATGGGGCATGGGAATGGCTGAACACACGTGCAACACAGTTTTCCTCCTCAGACTGAAAAAAGGTGTCTCTTGGGGCTGGAGCGATAGCACAGCAGGGAGCGGGCAGGGCGTTCGATTCCCAGCATCCCATAGGGTCCCCTGAGCTCCGCCAGGAGTGAATGCTGAGTGCAGAGCCAGGAGTAACCCCTGAGCATCGCTGGGTGTGACCCAAAAAGAAAAGAAATTCATTTTCTTTTTTAAAATAAGAATTTTATTTTATTGAATCACCATGTGGAAAATTACAATGCTTTCAGGCTTAAGTCTCAGTTATACAATGCTGAAACAACCATCCCTTCACCAGTGCACACATCCCACCACAAAAAAAAAGGAAAGAAAGAAAAGAGAAAAAAAGAAAAAAAAACCAGTACACCTCCCAATCTGCGCCCCAATCCCCCAGCCTTGTAACTGATAAATTTCACTTTATTTTCTATTTACTTTGGTTACCTTCAATATTTCAACACAAACCGCACTATTACTGCAAGGAGTTCCCCACTAGGGTCAGCCCGGGTGTGAAGAGATATGAGATTTTGGATTTCCGTACTTTACCGTAAATCCAGGGATATTTCTTCCGGATACTGGATCATTGCAAGCTCTTAAACCCCATCTGTCGTTGTCATAATATGGCGGTCACCACGCCCTTCACCCTGGAAAGATTCTTACTGCTTCTGCCAGGACATCTGGCCTTTGGCTGAAGCAGGGAAAATCAAACTTCTCTGGTTTCGGTTTCCTGGGAAATGAAACTCAGCTCACTGGTCGCAGCCTGGCAGGCGGGGCTCCCTCTGGTCTGGGCCCTGGCCCCTCTTTCAGACTCTGCCTCCGGACCCAGAGGGGGCCTCCAGACCGGATCGGTGCCACAGGGAGGGAGGGGGGTGCGGGGGAGGCACCTGTGGACCTAGGCTCAGATTGCTCATGGTTGTCTCCAGGGGAAGTGGTCACAGGAGGTGGGAAGGGGAGAGGGACTTAGCCCGGCCCTGCTCCTGGGCTCTGGGCCTTTCCCCGCTCTGCTGGCCTGGAGGCCTGGGAAGACCCAGCCTAGGGAAGCCCCCAGGCCCTTCCATCCTGGTCCCGATGGGCTTGAAGCCAGTGACCAGCACATCCAAGGGCCTTTCCTCCCGTGCACCAGGGCCCCGGACCCCAGCTTCTCCTCCTGGAGGTCAGGACATCTCCCGGCGTAACTTGGAACTCTGTGCTCCTGGCCCCTTGGCGTGGGGGGCTGGGACCCTGGGAAAAGGAGAACTGAAACACTTCCCTAGATAGGGAGTGTCCACCAAGATGTTGTATTATGAAACAGACATCCTGTACCAAGGGGCGGAACCCACAAAGATGACAGGAATATCATGTTCCAGTCTGCTGATCCGCCTTACGCAAATGCCCCGAGAATGCCCCGCATGATCCACCCTGGCCCCCTCGCAAAAGCCTTGCCCCTCAGCCTATATATTCTATATAGTTTCCTTCAAAAAACGAGACCTTGACAACAGTTCCTTGCTTGGTCTCCCTCTTCTTTCTCGCCCTTGCTATTTCAGGTAGCACCTCCTCAGACCCTGGAATAACTTCGTCCCGCAGGACGGGACACCTTGGCGTGGCTCCAGCACTCTCTTGGGTTCTGGAAGCTTCTGAAGGAAGAGGCGCCCACTGAGAAGGAAGACGCCTCCCACCCTCCCCCTCCCATCAGAAAGTCCCGCCGGCCCCAGGGTCTTCTCCAGGGCTGCTGTTCCCACCACTCACTGAGGAACCCCTCCCCCTCCTGTCTAGGGCCAGACCCCGCGCCTCACGCGCTGCCCCGTGTGAATCCCTGCCCGGCATGGCAGCCCTCTTCTCTGCGGCGGGCATCTTGGCCAAGTCCGTCTCCTCCAAGGCGCTGGCAGCGGCCAGTCTGGCCAAGGCGGGGGGCTTGGCAGTCTCGGGCCAGGTCCTGACTGGCCTGTCCTCCGTGGGTGAGTGTTCCTGAGAGGAGACGGGGAGGAGCAGGTGGTCAGGCCTGCTCCCGGCCTGGGTGGACTGAGTGATGCCTGGAGGCCTGTCCCCACCCAGAAGTCTGCCTGGGTTTCTCCTGACCCTGGGTGCAGGGCTCTGGGACTCGCGTCCCCTGTGTTGGGCCCCGTTGTCTGCCTCTTTCTTTCCTGCACTCAGTACCAGAATTCACGTCCATGTGGGCGCCCAACTTCCTGCCAAGGACCCAGCGTCCCTTGTTAAATATCTGCGCGTCATTCCCGCGTGTGTCTTCCCCACCCCTCTGTGTCCGGGCTTCTAGTGATGGGCACTGTGGTGGTTTCAGGAGCTGAGCTCTGGAAATAAGCGGGCATCGCGCTGGGCAGGATGAGCTTTCCCTGTCGCAGGGCCTGTCCCCACTGGGTGCTGCTCCTGGCGGCTCACTCAGTGCTCTGGCCACCCAGCCCTGTCTCTGGACTCTGACCTCGAGAGCCCCATCTTGAGCTGCGTAAATGCTCCCAGGCCACATCTGCATCGGTCAGTCTGTCCCTCTAGCAGGCCCCACCCAGGCCTCCTCCAGCCTTTCCTGGCCCAAATGTCAGGGGAGTGGGGGAGGGAGGCAGGCCACGGACCTGTGACCCCAGGCACCTCACCCCCTTCTTTTTCAGGACAAGCCGCGGCCTCCAAAGTTGCCCTGGAGTCAGCCATAGCCACGCTGGGTCCCTGGCTGGCGTCACTGAAGGCCTCGGCTGCTGTGGTGGGGTCCTCTGCCGCGACCGTGGCGGCTTCGTCCCTTGCAGGTAAGTGGCAGGGCATGTCTGTGAGCACAGCTCCGTCTTCAGCTGTGTCCATGCTCCCAGCCCACATCTGCATCAGTCAGTCTGTCCCGCTAACAGGCCACACCCAGGCCTCTTCCAACCTCTTCCAATCCCTGCAGGAGGGATTCCTGAGTGCAGAGTCTGGAGTGACCCCTGAGCCGCCCTGTGTGTGGCCCAGGAGAAAACGAAAAAGAGAACCGGAGATGGAGACAAGACTCGGTAATAACGCTTAGGTCTTCCATGCAGGAGGTAATCTCTTTAGGTACTTAGATATCATTCTTAGTACCAAAAAGGAAAAGCGATACCTAGGGTCCCGGAGATAGCTCAAAGGACTGAAGACATGTTTGGCATGGGAAAGCCGGGGTTTGGATTCCCTATGGCACTACTGGTTTGGGAGCACCACCAGAAGCCACCCCACTACCAGTACCCACCGTGGTGTGGTGCATGAGAAATGGGTGGAGGGAAGGGAGGAAATAAAGATCCTAAGAAACACTGTGACCGTTATGAAAGAGACCGAATTTCTTATCCTGTGATAGCAGCCCCAGAGCGCCTTGCTGGGAGGGTAGGTGGGGCTCAGCCAATTGACTGGCACTTTGTGGGCGGGGCATCATCCAGGCTGGGACTATATAGCCTGGTCAGTACCCACAAGAAGTCATTTCCACGGAACTTCTCTGGTTCTCAAGCAACCACTCGTCAAGGTGAGTGAAGAGAGAGTAACCGGGACCCTCAAAGCCTCAGCCTTGGGGGCAAGTGGCACTGCATCAGAGGTGCTGATGCTGGGATGGGGCTTATGCTCATCTTGACCCTGCGCCATTGGGAGCAGTTGTTTTCTGTTCCAAGGCAGGCTACTCTCCCCACCTCAGGCTTGGGGGTGGGGAGGCTGGACAGTGGGCAGAGCCCTGGAAAATCGGGATCCACCAGGGAAAGTCACGGTCTAGATGTGCCTTGGCGGATCCGGGGAGATGGTAGACAGGAGCAGAGAGCAGGGCTCTGGGCGCAGAGAGTGTCTGACTCCCCCGTCCCTTACAGGTCTAGCAGGGCCTTCGGTTTGTGGGAGTGAGAGGGGCCCCAGCAGCCTCTCACTGGCTCTTCTCAAGCTACTGTCAAGATGTCAGTGGACATTGCGGAAAACACAGCAGGAAGTGCTGCTCGAGTCTCTGCAGGGGCTCCTGTCCTCTGAGGCAGTAAAGGGGGGACCTGAGGTTTGGTGGCAGGGCTGGGACAGAGAGACTCTGGCCAGACCTGCCACCCAGGGGCTGCGGGTGACAGTGGGAGGTGGGTGCTGGGTGGGGCTGAGTCTGGCTCCCTCTGGGCTCCCAAGAACCTTCCATGACCTCATCCTGGCGGTCTGATGGCCCCCAGGGCCAGCTCAGGGTTCCGGTGGTTTCAGGACATGGAGGAGGGCACTGTGTGGGGTCTCTGGGTCTCTGGTCTCATTGCTGCCTCCTTCTTCTCTTCCACAGGGAAGACTGTTCCAGGCTCCCAACACTCAAAGCTTCTTCACACACCCCAAGAGAAATGCTTGGTAAGTGGGCCCTGATACCCTCCTCAGACACCACCCTACACACACACACACACACACACACACACACACACACACACACACACACACACACACACACAGGCACTCTCAGAGCTCGCCTTCCAAGGTGTCAGTACTAAGGAAACTTCCCCAGTGTAATATCTACAACCGCCCCCCCTAGAATCAGAATAGGGCTCAGAGCTCATTGGAGCTGAAAAGTGGGGTCCCAGGGTCCCCCTTTGGTCCTGGCCAGCCATACCCCCTCTCTGGGCTTTAATTGGTTTGATGCTCACTGCATGGGGTAGATTAGGTGCTGGTACAGAGCTCGAACACCAAGTTTATGGATCAGTACTTCAGAGGCCCCTCTCCGCTGGGTCTAACCCCTCACCAGAGTCTCTTGGCTCAGCCTTGGTGCCATTGGTGCCACTCCCTCAGCTGGCCTCCCTGCCAGTTTGACACACTGCCTGAGTTAGGACTTCTGGGCCCTTTAGTAACTTTTGGATCTCTGATTAAACTTCCTCTAGACCACATATTTCCTCATCTAGCGTTGACCCAAAAGTCCACCTCCCGGTGTGCCCTGCAGATGTGGGGCTCGCACTTGGCGGTGTGGGGTATTCCTGGTCACCCTGCAAAGCAGGTGCTCTCCCACGGAGCTACATCCCAGCCCCTGCCGTGTCCATTTTTAAAATCATTTGGCTTTTAGGACTTAACTGAAGGAATTCTTCATGCATTGAAAATACTAGCCCCTTCTGAGGTGTCTGAAGTGTCGGTATTTTCCCCCTCTCCTGAGCTCCTGCCCACCCTGTGGACGGCCTCTTGTCTTAGTTGGTTCCGGCTGCTGGAACAAAATGCCATCAGCTTATTTATACACACCAGAACTGTGTATATCATGTTCTGGAGACTGGAAGGTTGAAGATCAAAGTACAAGGGGGTAATTTTCAGGCTGGAGAGTTAGTGCAGTGGGTAGGGGGCTTGCCTTGCATGTGATCAATCCAGGATTGATCACTGGTGCCCACAATGGTCCACAAGCCCAGTCAGGAGTGATCTATGAGCAGAGCCAGGAGCAAGCTCAGAGTACCATCAGGCATGGCCAAAACAAAGAAAGAATACAAGCCTGAGGGGAGGGTGTGTGTACAGGAGTGACAGTACAGTGGGTGGGGTGTTTGCCTTGAATGTGGCCAATCCAGGTTCAATCCCAGGCATCCCATATGGTCCTCTGAGCACTGACAGGAGTAATTCCTGAGTGCAGAGCCAGGAGTAACTCCTGAGCATCGCTGGGTTACTTTTTGGTGACCCAAAAAGCTAAACAAACAAACCAAAAAAAATGCTTTAAAAAAGGTCACTAATCCCAGTCCTGAGGGATCTGGCCGAGGTTCCAATCCCACCATCACACTGGCCATTGCCTTGCAGCCTGTGACTTTGAGGGGACAGAGGCATGCAGACCAGAGTGTCCTTGCAGACACCAGGGGGCGCTGTTGGCCATGTCTCCCTCTTGGAGCCTGTGCCTGATGTTGGCGAATCAGCAGCAAGACACCTGAAAATATTCCTAGCATTGGTGTTGATCTGAGCAAAGGAAACAGACAGTTCCGATCATAACACAAATGATGCATCCTGGGGCATGCCGTGGCCGTCTAATAAAATCCAGAGACAAAGGACAGAAGCTTCTCAAAACCTTTGCTATTTATTTATTTATTTTTTTTTTTGAGGGGGGGAGTGTCTCCAAATTGCATCCAAGGGAACTGGGGGCCATTCTTGGTGATTCTTAATTTTTTTTCTTTTTGGGTCACACCCAGTATTGCACAGGGGTCACTCCTGGCTCATGCACTCAGGAATTACACCTGCCGGTGCTCGGGGGACCACATATGGGATGCTGGGAATTTAACCCAGGTTGGCTGCGTGTAAGGCAAATGCGTACCTGCTGTGCTATCACCCCATTCTTGGTGATTCTTAGTCAACCCAAGAAAGTGGTTCCAAGGAGTGATGTTTGAGCCCTGCATCACCCAGAATCCCCCAGGTCACCCTCGAATTTTGGCTAGAGCCAGAATCTCTAAAGGGAGAATGTGGGGTTCTGTAGGTGATGTCACGAATAGGGAAGGGAAGAGGGTTTGTTCATGACAAGGTGAAGGGCAAGAGTATCCAATAGAACTTTCTGGATGATCAGCATGTCCATATGGCTGCCGTGGGGTAGTAGCCCATGTGATAATGAGCACTGCAGACATCCTGGGATAGCAAAAGAGCATTTTCAACTCTGTTTCCTTGAAATTTATGCTTTCAGGGGCCACACATGACTAGTTGTCACCATAGCGGAGGGCTGAGACTTACAGAGTGTCCCCGTGAAGGGAAGTCCGACACTTTTTGAAGGGAAAGTGAGACATTGCGAAGTGAGAGGCCAGTGTGTGGGAAGGGTCACCTGTGCAGAAGAGAAATCACCAGAAGGAGCGATGGAGAGAGAGCAGATTGGGACTGAAATTTCCACACAGGGTGGCAGGGGCCAGTCTGTGCTCCGTCTTCGTGACCGGAAACAAGGCGCCTCTTCTCGCTGGATGGACACTCACATCTGGGTCCAGGGGCCGGGGGGAGGCGCGTTCCAGCCTTAGATGCAGATCAAACGGCTGGCAAAGGCATAGAGCAGAGGAGCCAAATTGACCCTAGTGCACAGAATCAAAAAGATCAGGGTGTATCTTGTCAGCTTTGGTTATCCCTTAAAAACAAGTGTGCAGGGTTGAAGGGCGGTGTGCGGGCTTTTCCGTGCCCTTCCCTACTGGAGCATGACACGAGAAATTAGACTTTTTTGAAAAAGCAGGGAGAGGCCCTCCAGAAACACTTCTCTCCTCTGAATGCAACTTCAGAGGCGCTTGCTCACCGTGAAAAGAGAGGGTTCGGGGGGGACCAGGGCAGGGTCACATTGTGCTTTGTCCCTCCCCCCACCAGGTACAGTCCTTGCCGGTATCGTTGGCGGCGGTGAGTCCTGCGGGAAATGAGTCCCCACTGGGCCTGGGCCCTGGGCTGTCCTGGTCCTGACCCAGACAGCTCCAGACCACTGGACCCTGTGTGGGCGGGCGGGTAGGGGATGCGGTTGGGCGAGCCCAGGTTACTGCCCAGAAACACAGGACCCCAAGTGCAGCCCCTGAGGTCCAGGGCTAGTCACTGACCTCTGCAGCCTGGACACCTCCTGGAAGGTCCAGGATGTGACCTACCCGCTATAGCTCAAAAGGCTCGTCCCTGACTCAGTTGTTCTAGGTGTTGTTAGACCCGTGAGCTGAAAGCCACAGAAATGTGACACTCAGACACGTGTGACACGTGGTCGAGGACTAGGAGCTCAGCGGCTGCTCTGCTGGGCCTGGCACGATGCCCTCTGACGGCACAGCCTGGGGGTGGCAGGTGGCTGCTGGGGCCGGGCACAGAGAACAGAGTCCCCCACCCCACCCACCCAGCAGAGCAGCTGCCCCCTGTCCTCTCTGCTCGGGGCTTGGGGAGAGGCAGAGTCCCCGTCCCCGGGCAGAGACCACACAGCCGCCCCCAGGGTTAGTGTCAGGGGCCAAGAGAGGGCAGGGCAGGGGCCTGACGGGCCAGCTGGGAGCCACTTACCCTGGGCTTCCACACAGGCCCCTGGTCCCTGCCCTTCCCCTGCTGGGCGCGGTCCTTCCCTCCACACTCACAGGAGCCCAGTGACCCCTCCCAGCCCCAGGAGGGATCGGGCCATCTGGGGCCTTCCCTGGGCCAACCCTGCTCCTGTCCCCACAGCGGTTGCAGCGGGGTCCGTGCCCGTGGTCCTGGGCGCCGTGGGCTTCACTGCAACCGGCATCGCCGCCTCATCCCTGGCGGCCAGTATGATGTCCAGTGCGGCTGTTGCCAACGGGGGCGGGGTGGCCGCCGGCAGCCTGGTGGCCATTCTACAGTCAGTGGGTGAGTGTCTGCTCGAGAAATGGGGGTGGTAGGGGATGTAGGCTGTGGGGGGTCGGCGGACAGCCGAGTTTGGGCTAAGCCCTGTGCTCTCCCCCAGTTCCAGGACCTTTGTCCTCCCTCCCTGTCCCTGTTCCATGGGGAGGAGGGGGGGACAGGGTGCCCAGGACAGCTGCGTCCCAGGAACCCCGACCTCTGGGCAGCGCCCCTGCCCCTGGGCCCAGCCCCCCATGGAGGCAAGGCAGCTGCCCAGAACCTCCTGTTTGTCCTGGAGGCCCCTTGCCGAGCGGAGAGGGGGGCCTGGGGAAGCAGCGGGGTGCGGTACGTGTCCTGTCCTGGGGTGCCGGGACCTGGCCCAGCCCCTGTCAGGTGCCCGACCACCACCCGTCTCCCCCTTTGTCCCACAGGGGCCGCAGGACTCTCGACCACCACCACCGCTGCTTTGGGCGCTGCTGGGTCCAGTGTTGGGGCCTGGCTCTGGGGTTCAGCCCTTCTCCTGTGAATAGAAACTGAAGAGAACTCCGAGCCTCCTCCCAGCCACCCTTCACCTGAGGCCTGAGAAGTGCCTGTCACAGCCCCGACTTGCATCCTTGAGGAATAAAGAGAGAAGCTGTGGCCTCTTCTGTGTCTGCTGTGTCCGTCATTTCCTTTCCCAGCCCACAGCCCCGGGGACACTTGGGTTCCAAGGATCTGTCATTCTGTCTGAGCCCTCTAGCCCCTGAGGTCAATTTCCTCCACCAGCCACAGTGCCCGAATTATGGGTATGTCCTAGCTGGAGGTTTCCCCCATGTCTGGCGGCCTTCCTCTGCACTGTCCCCACCCCCAACCCACTGTGCCCCTCGGCCGATGACCCGAAGATGTGATTTTGCGCTTGGGATTGAGCTGCCACACTCAACAGGGAGAGAGTCCCCCCAGGACTAAGGCTATCCTGGTGGGGGAGGGACTTTACAAAAACTACAAATTTCTTGGAATGATCACTGTCCCCTCCCCCATAGCAGGAGACGAATCGGAAATCTTGGGATGCTGAGGTCACAGTTTGTGCTTTCATCTGTGCTGGCCCCTTGGAGTGATAGCAGAGCGGGTGGGATGTTTATTGGTTCGATTCCTCTGCTCCTCTCGGAGAGCCCTGCAAGCTACTGAGAGTATCCCTCCCCCATGGCAGAACCTGGCAAGCTCCCCATGGTGTATTCAATATGCCAAAAACAGTCACAAGTCTCACAATGAAGACGTTACTGGTGCCCGTTTGAGCACATTGATGAGCATCGCGATGACAGTGACAGTGACATTGGCCCCTTGGGCCTACTGCTTTGGCTCTGGTTTCACTTATTCTGTTACCCGCTTTGGAAACCAAGTTCTTTCCATGAGAGCCAGCCCACGGCAGGCCGTACATGGTGTACGCATCTTTAGAGTTCCTTCCCTTTGTTTTGGAAGACAAGACTTGATTTTCCTTGTACATGTTTCTGTTCTTGAGGCTTTATTTCATTGCTTTGCTGACAACTGTGATGCTTTATGGTGCAAGGGGTCACTGCACTTCTCACACGACAGAAATGCCTGAGACCCTTCGTCACTGTCTTAGGCCGCTTCCTGTTCATTACCTCTTCCCCCGCTGTCAGTGCTCCTTCAACCACACTTGCTCACCTAAATCCTGTTGTCAAAGTCCCAGGGTTTGCTTTCACTGCATGCAATCCGGTCCCTGTCTTTGTTTCTTTACACTGGTGAGACCCTCCGGCCCCTGTCAGAGAGCTGCTGGGTATGCCCTGTGGGGTCTGTGTGAAGCACCCGGCCAGCAGCAGACTCTGAACGCCAGCACCCGAGCAGCGGGTAGGGCTGGGGCTCCCCAAACCCTAGGTGAGCACCCACAAATTCTCTGGGCTCTGACATGGGGCCAGTCCTTGGGACTGGAGAAGGGCTGGAGGGTGGTGACTCTTGGGGTCCAGAGAGGGCTGCATGGTGTTGGCTTGGTGCAGGCGGGTGTGTGTGTGTGTGTGTGTGTGTGTGTGTGTGTGTGTGTGTGTGTGTGTTTGCGTGTGTGTGAGAGGGGGGTTGTTCACCTGGTTGCCCATCTTTGGTGAGCAAGTAAGACAGGACAGGCTGGCACTGTGGATCCAGGTTCAGGGTTGCTGGGGCACAGGGAGGGGCACTCTAGTGGCCTCACCTCTCGCTGAGGGTGCCCTTTAACCCCCAAGAAGTGGCCCTGCAGGCACCCAGTGCGGGTGACAAGAAGGAGACAACAGCCCAGTGGGTGACCCGGGGGCTCAGCCAGGAGTTTCTCCTGGTTCACTGGCTCCCCTCACAATGGGGCTGAGGGATGGGGGTGGGGAGGGGTTCAGCAAGTGAACATCTCACTGACCCGTGTTGTACAGGGAACACGGGTGCTTGGTCAATGTATGTAATGGGGCATGGGAATGGCTGAACACACGTGCAACACAGTTTTCCTCCTCAGACTGAAAAAAAGAGATTCTTGGGGCTGGAGCGATAGCACAGTGGGGAGCGGGGAGGGCGTTCAATTCCCTGCATCCCATAGGGTCCCCTGAGCACCGCCAGGAGTGAATGCTGAGTGCAGAGCCAGGAGTAATCCCTGAGCATCGCTGGGTGTGACCCCACCGAAAAAAAAGAATATTTTTTTAAATAAGAATTTTATTGTATTGAATCACCATGTGGAAAATTACAATGCTTTCAGGCTTAAGTCTCAGTTATACAATGCTGAAACAACCATCCCTTCACCAGTGCACATATCCCACCACCAAAAAAAAAAAAAAGAAAAGAAAAAAAGAGAAAAAAAAGAAAAAAAAACAGTACACCTCCCATTCTGCCCTTCTATCCCCATGCCTTGTAACTGATAAATTTCACTTTACTTTCTCTTTCTTTGGTTACATTCAATATTTCAACACAAACCTCACTATTATTGTTAGGAGTTACCCACTGGAGTCAGACCTGGTGTGAAGAGATATGAGGTTTTGGATTTCCGTACTTTACCAACTAGGTCCAGGGAGATTTCTTCCAGATACTGGATCATTGCAAGCTTGTAAACCCCATCTGTGGTCGTCATAATATGGCGGTCACCACGCCCTTCACCCCCTCCCCACCCCGAAAGATTCTTACTGCTTCTGCTAGGACGTCTGGCCTTCAGCTGAATTGGCTGAAGCAGAGTAAATGAAAACCTCTTTGGTTTCGGTTTCCTGGGAAATGAAACTCAGCTCATTGGTCGCAGCCTGGCAGGCGGGGCTCCCTCTGATTGGGCCCTGGCAGCTCTTTCAGACTCTGCCTCCGGACCCAGAGGCTGCCTCCAGATCAGACTGGTGCCCCAGCTCCTGCCTCTCCCGGTGAGCTGGGCTGTGGCGGGGGCGGGGGGTGGGGCGTGGGAAGGGGTGCAGGGAAGGCACCTGTGGACCTAGGCTCAGATTGCTCATGGTTGTCTCCAGGGGAAGTGGTCACAGGAGGTGGGAAGGGGAGAGGGACTTAGCCCGGCCCTGCTCCTGGGCTCTGGGCCTTTCCCCGCTCTGCTGGCCTGGAGGCCTGGGAAGACCCAGCCTAGGGGACACCCCCAGGCCCTTCCATCCTGGTTCCGATGGGCTAGAAGCCAGTGACCAGCACATCCAGGGGCCTTTCCTCCCGTGCACCAGGGCCCCGGACCCCAGCTTCTCCTCCTGGAGGTCACGATATCTCCCGGAGTAACTTGGAACTCTGTGCTCCTGGCCCCTTGGCGTGGCTCCAGCACTCTCTTGGGTTCTGGAAGCTTCTGCAGGAAGAGGCGCCCACTGAGAAGGAAGACGCCTCCCACCCTCCCCCTCCCATCAGAAAGTCCCGCCGGCCCCAGGGTCTTCTCCAGGGCTGCTGCTCCCACCACTCACCGAGGAACCCCTCCCCCTCCTGTCTAGGGCCAGACCCTGAGCCTTACGCGCTGCCCCGTGTGAATCCCTGCCCGGCATGGCGGCCCTCTTCTCTGCGGCGGGCGTCTTGGCCAAGTCCGTCTCCTCCAAGGCCCTGGCAGCGGCCAGTCTGGCCAAGGCGGGGGGCATGGCAGTCTCGGGCCAGGTCCTGACTGGCCTGTCCTCCGTGGGTGAGTGTTCCTGAGAGGAGACGGGGAGGAGCAGGGGGTCAGGCCTGCTCCCAGCCTGGGTGGACTGAGTGATGCCTGGAGGCCTGTCCCGACCTGGAAGTCTGCCTGGGTTTCTCCTGACCCTGCGTGCAGGGCTCTGGGACTCGCATCCCCTGTTTGGCCCCGTTGTCTGCCTCTTTCTTTCCTGCACTCAGTACCAGAACTCACGTCCGTGTGGGCGCCCAACTTCCTGCCAAGGGCCCAGCGTCCCTTGTTAAATATCTGAGCGTCATTCCCGCGTGTGTCTTCCCCACCGCTCTGTATCCGGGCTTCTAGTGCCGGGCACTGCGGTGGTTTCAGGAGCTGAGCTCTGGAAATAAGCGGGCACCGTGCTGGGCAGGATGAGCTTTCCCTGTCGCAGGGCCTGTCCCCACTGGGTGCTGCTCCTGGCGGCTCACTCAGTGCTCCATCTGGCCACCCGGCCCCCTCTCTGGACTCTGACCTCGAGAGCCCCATCTTCAGCCGTGTAAATGCTCCCAGGCCACATCTGCATCGGTCAGTCTGTCCCGCTAGCAGGCCCGGCCCAGGCCTCCTCCAGCCTCTCATGGCCCAAATGTCAGGGGAGTGGGGGAGGGAGGCAGGCCACGGACCTCTGACCCCAGGCACCCCACCCTTCTTTTTTCAGGACAAGCCGCGTCCTCCAAAGTTGCCCTGGAGTCAGCCATAGCCACGCTGGGTCCGTGGGTGGCGTCACTGAAGGCCTCGGCTGCTGTGGTGGGGTCCTCTGCCGCGACCGTGGCGACTTCGTCCCTTGCAGGTAAGTGGCAGGGCATGTCTGTGGGCACTGCCCCGTCTTCAGCTGTGCCCATGCTCCCAGCCCACATCTGCATCGGTCAGTCTGTCCCGCTAACAGGCCCCGCCCAGGCCTCCTCCAGCCTCTCGTGGCACAAATTTTTTTTTTTCTTTTTGGGTCACACCCGGCGATGCACAAGGGTTACCTCCTGGCTTTGCACTCAGGAATTACCCCTGGCGGTGCTCAAGGCACCATATGGGATGCTGGGAATCGAACCCGGGTCGGCCGCGTGCAAGGCAAACGCCCTACCCACTGTGCTATCTCTCCAGCCCCCTCTCGTGGCACAAATGTCAGGGGAGTGGGGGAGGGAGGCAGGCCATGGACCTCTGACCCCAGACATCCCACCCTTCTTTTTTCAGGACAAGCCGCGGCCTCCAAAGTTGCCCTGGAGTCAGCCATAGCCACGCTGGGTCCGTGGGTGGCGTCACTGAAGGCCTCGGCTGCTGTGGTGGGGTCCTCTGCCGCGACCGTGGCGACTTCGTCCCTTGCAGGTAAGTGGCAGGGCATGTCTGTGGGCACAGCCCCGTCTTCAGCTGTGCCCATGCTCCCAGCCCACATCTGCATCGGTCAGTCTGTCCCGCTAACAGGCCCCGCCCAGGCCTCCTCCAGCCTCTCGTGGCACAATTTTTTTTTTTTCTTTTTGGGTCACACCCGGCGATGCACAAGGGTTACCTCCTGGCTTTGCACTCAGGAATTACCCCTGGCGGTGCTCAAGGCACCATATGGGATGCTGGGAATCGAACCCGGGTCGGCCGCGTGCAAGGCAAACGCCCTACCCACTGTGCTATCTCTCCAGCCCCCTCTCGTGGCACAAATGTCAGGGGAGTGGGGGAGGGAGGCAGGCCATGGACCTCTGACCCCAGACATCCCACCCTTCTTTTTTCAGGACAAGCCGCGGCCTCCAAAGTTGCCCTGGAGTCAGCCATAGCCACGCTGGGTCCGTGGGTGGCGTCACTGAAGGCCTCGGCTGCTGTGGTGGGGTCCTCTGCCGCGACCGTGGCGACTTCGTCCCTTGCAGGTAAGTGGCAGGGCATGTCTGTGGGCACAGCCCCGTCTTCAGCTGTGCCCATGCTCCCAGCCCACATCTGCATCGGTCAGTCTGTCCCGCTAACAGGCCCCGCCCAGGCCTCCTCCAGCCTCTCGTGGCACAAATTTTTTTTTTTCTTTTTGGGTCACACCCGGCGATGCACAAGGGTTACCTCCTGGCTTTGCACTCAGGAATTACCCCTGGCGGTGCTCAAGGCACCATATGGGATGCTGGGAATCGAACCCGGGTCGGCCGCGTGCAAGGCAAACGCCCTACCCACTGTGCTATCTCTCCAGCCCCCTCTCGTGGCACAAATGTCAGGGGAGTGGGGGAGGGAGGCAGGCCATGGACCTCTGACCCCAGACATCCCACCCTTCTTTTTTCAGGACAAGCCGCGGCCTCCAAAGTTGCCCTGGAGTCAGCCATAGCCATGCTGGGTCCGTGGGTGGCGTCACTGAAGGCCTCGGCTGCTGTGGTGGGGTCCTCTGCCGCGACCGTGGCGACTTCGTCCCTTGCAGGTAAGTGGCAGGGCATGTCTGTGGGCACAGCCCCGTCTTCAGCTGTGTCCATGCTCCCAGACCACATCTGCTGTCTGTCAGTCTGTCCCGCTAACATGCCCAGCCCAGGCCTCTTCCAACCTCTCCTGGCCCAAATGTCAGGGGAATGGGGGAGGGAGGCAGGCCACGGACCTCTGACCCCAGGCACCCCACCCCCTTCTTTTTTCAGGACAAGCTGCGGCCTCCACAGTTGCCCTGGAGTCAGCCATAGCCACGCTGGGTCCCTGGCTGGCGTCACTGAAGGCCTCGGCTGCTGTGGTGGGGTCCTCTGCCGCGACCGTGGCGACTTCCTCCCTTGCAGGTAAGTGGCCCTGCGTACCAGACGCCCCCCTGTGTCCTCCTCCTACATAGATATGGGACGAGCCCGCTGGGGCCTGGGCGGTTCCCGCGTCCCTTGATTCTGAGGACATGTGCCCTAGCAAGGCCAGTCCCACTGCGCTGCTCTCTGCCGCTGCGCGGGTCTGGCTGCTGGTGACTTCTTAGAAGTCCTGGACGCAGGCACTGGTGCCGCTTCTCTTCAAAGGGGGAACTGAGGGCCACGCCCTGGACAGGAAGCAGGTGGGCCCCAGACAGCCTATCCTGGGCTAGGAATAGGACGGACAGCAGGTGGCCATGTTGGGGGGCTTGGGGAGGGGCTGGATCAGCTCCCCAAGACCCTTGGCCAGTAGGGAACAAGCCCCTTCTGGTGGGCTTTGGGTGCCCAGAAAGGCCAAGGTCAGCCTGCCCAGGTCACAGGGCTTCCTGACCAGGTTCTGCATGGGGAGCCACAGCATCCTCCCCCACAGGGGCCCTGGGCCCGGGCAGGGCTGTCCTTTCTGTGCCTGTTTCTTTTCTTTCTTTTTTTTTTTGCTTTTTGGGTCACACCCAGCAATGCTCAGGGGTTACTCCTGGCTCTGCACTCAGGAATTGCTCCTGGCAGTGCTTGGGGGACCCTAGGGGATGCCGGGGATCGAACCCGGGTTGGCCACGTGCAAGGCAAATGCCCTACCCGCTGTGCTATCACTCTGCCCCCCCCCTGCCTGTTTCTACTCCTCAGTGCCCCCCGGTGCCCGCCCTGGGCAGCAGACGGAACTCTCTCTGCATTCCTTGTCTTCTCTTCTCTTTGGATTGGGACCACACGCAGCCGGGCTCAGTGCTTACTGTGCTCAGGGATCACTCCTGGTGGGCTCAGGGGACCCTAGCAGATGCCAGGAGTAGAACCCCGCTGGGCTGTGTGCCAGGCATGGCCCCATCTGCTGTCCTGTGTCCCGGCCCCCTCTGTGTATCTCGCTGCCCCTGGAGTTCCTGGAGCCGCCGCCACCCCCACACAGCCGTCCTGGCGTCTCTGGCTGTGGCAAGTCCCTCCCTTCCCCATGATGGCCGTAGAGGCGGGGAGCCGGGCCCATAGGCACCTGAGTATAGATCACGGCTGTGAGCGAACTCCAGCCACGGGGTCGCAATGATGCCTTCGGATAGGAGGATCAGAGAAGGCTTCCTGGAAGAGGGGGCAAATGTCAGAGGAGGAAGCCGAGGAGCTTTCTACTCATCTGGGGAGACTGCTGGCTCCTTGGCTGTGACTGCTCCCAGCTCTCTTAGGGCCAGTGGCTGTCAGGAGAGGAGGGAGCACGCCCCCTAGGGGCTCACAGTGTATGACCCCCATGCCATGGGGTTCCCTGTCCTGGTCAGACCACCCAGGTCAAAGCCACTTTGCCAAATCCACACATTCCTGAGGGGAAACAGGGCTGTCTCGGGCAGGGGCTGTTTGACAGTTTGGCCGGGAGGCTCCAGGGTCACTTCGGACCTCCCTCCAAATGGGTAGAAAGGAAACAGACCAATAAAAAGAAAGCCAGAATGAGGCCAAGATAGCACAGGGGGGAGGGCGCTTGTCTTGCAAGTGGCACCCCCAGATTAGATCCCCACCACCCAGAGGGTCCCCCGAGCCCCAGCCTGAGTGAGCCCTGAGCACAGATCCAAGAGTGAACCCTGGACATCTCTGGGGGTGTCCAACCCTCCCCAACACACACATAAGAAAACCAGAATGAAAAAGCGGCTGGCGTTTTGAGACCCCGGGTGGGCGCCTCTCTCCGCTCACGGCCCTCCGAGCAGGCCCGCCAGGACAGGGCACCTGGGATCAGACGCCCCAGCCCTGGGCCCCAAACACAGTCTCCAGCAGGGTGTCCGTCTTCTCGGGGGGAAGGCAGAGGGCCAGGGAGGGGTCATGCTGCCCTGTCTGTCACCATCTCCCCCAACAGGGATCTGCGGGCCGGACCCACTCACAGAGTGTTCTTTTGTTTTCCAGCCAAGTGTGCTGCAGGTGCGGCGGTGGGAGGAGGTGAGTGGGCGTGGGTGTGGGGGCGGGGGCGGGGTGGGGGGACACATGCTAGGCTTCTCGGCTGTCCCCTAGCTTGACGTTGTCCAGGGCAGGCATGCCCCAGGCCTCGGTGTCTGAGGCAGGAGAGCACTGGAGCAGGAGACCCCAGAGGCAGAAGGCTTGAAGCCCGGAGTGTGTGGTGCTCTAGGGGGGGTGGGGGGTCAGCCTCACCAGCCCCTCAGTCAGCTGCGCAGAACATTCTGGGGCTTCCCAGGGCTGCATCCTTCCCGGCGATAGTCTCCTGGTCCTCTGGGGTGCCATGGGGTCACAGTGCCAACTGCACCGTGTCAACGGGCATGCATTACCAGCCGGGCTCGGCAGCTCCGGTGGCCCTGGGGGGGGGCCTAGATCCCTGGGGCGGCCACATAATCTGGCCTCTCTCTGTCCTGGGCTAGGACCGGCCAGCGGTCCCGTCTTCTCCCGAGGCCCCAAGCTGGCCGTCCTGGTGCCAGCCCTGCTGGAGAGAAATCAAGGCCCGAGGGCCCCTGAGTGGCCGTTAAGAGCCCAGCGTCGCTGTGCCCAGCCCCCATCAGGCCTCCCTTCTGCTCGCTGCTCCCTGCCTGCTCCCCCTCCACTGTGGGGCCCAGGGCGGTCTCCTGAACGTGCAGGGCGGGACTGAGTGTGCAGGGGGGGGCGTCCCTCCTCGGCTCAGTCCCCCACTTCCACCCCTCCCCCCAGCCCTCGCTGTGGGATCTGTGCCCGTGGCTGTGAGTATCCTGGGCTTCAGCAGCCAGGGAATCGTCGCCTCCTCGGTGGCGGCCAAGATGATGTCAGCAGCCGCCATCGCCAACGGGGGCGGGGTGGCCGCGGGCAGCCTGGTGGCCGTTCTGCAGTCGGTGGGTGAGTGTCTGCACGAGGAGGAGGCCAGTGGGGCGATGGGGGCGGGTGCGCGTGTGAAGCTAAACGCAGTCAGGCCCACGCTTGCCCCCTTCCGTGCATCTGAGCTAACCTTGGCCCTGATCTCAGCCACCCTTCCAGTCTGGGGAGGGCCTGGGGGGGGAGCAGGCGTCCGCCCTCCATTCATGATCCCCCCCCCACCCCGGAGCAGACTCCTCCCCCGACGGCCCCAGCCCTGGTGGATGGTGAGGCAGCTGCCGGGTCCAGGTGGCTCCACTCAGTATCAGGGGTCCCCTCTTCCCTCTGGGCAGCTGCCTGCAGGAGCCTCGCCCCAAACCCAGGTCCCAAGGGAGCAGTGGGGGACATTTAGGCGCTTTCGGGTGCCCACCACGGCCTCGGGGCCCTGTCCTCGGGGCCTCTCACCCTCTTCTCTCCCACAGGGGCCGTTGGACTGCCCACGTCATGCAATCTCATCTTGGGAGTTATTGGGTCTGGTCTGGGGGCCGGAGTGTCATTTTTGTAAGCAGACACCCTTCCTGTCTTCCTGTCTCGGTGACGGGCTCAGGACGAAAGCCGCTTTCACCCTGGAGATCCACCCTTCTGGTCCTCAGAAGGGCGCTGCCCACAGGGACAACTGCGGTGCCCCCCGCATTGTTCAAACCTGAGAAATAAAGGTGAGCTGCCAGTGACCTTCCCTGTGTCTGTCCGTGCTGAGGAACAGGACCGGGCGGGTGGGGCTGTGTGTGTCCTACGCGGTGAGCACATCTCAGGGGCAATGGAGAAGGAGCACTGGGTCCCCAGTTCAGGATCTGAAGAGTAGGATGTTAAAGAGAATGAAAAGCGGAGCTACCTGAGCCGTGGAATTGTGTCCAACCAATCAGCACTAGACAAACTTTGCACCAATCAGAACTGTGCGGGAGGAAGCCCTCATTTGCATAAAGCAGCCTGCGTGTGGACCCGCCCACTTTTGTGCTTATGTAAACACTTGGTGGCCTGACCAGGAAATTCTCTCCCCAATAGCTTTGGGGTCTGCATCTTCAGGACCAGTAGTGCTACAATGCCCAGTCAAGCCTTAGTTCCAGCTTCACCAGGCTTCCTGTTAAACAGAACTCAGGCCCGTTTCGAGTCTTGTTCCTGAGTTTTGTTCCCAGGAAGGTCCTTTTCTTCACATTCAGCCACAGTGCATGGTTCTTCAATGGGAACTTACATCAGCGTCCTGGGAGGCCTCAGACCAAGGCAATATGTGGAGGATAGTTTGGCTCTTGTTCCCGGCCCAGCCACTGCCCGGGCACCTTGTCCTTTAGCACATTTGGTGCTTCCCCTCCTCACCCAGGAGCTGGTGTGTGGAGTTGCAAGTACATGACAGTCTACCTGCCCTCATAGCTCTGAGTGTTCATGTAAGCGGAGAAGTCGCTTCTCAGGGAGCAGGGATTTGGAGGTCTGGGTGTGAAGCACTATGGGAGTTGTCAAAGAACCGCACATGGGTTGTTCTTGGATAAAAACTGGGTTTCCAGGGTTCTCTTATGGAGAAAAGAAAAACAGTCCTCGTTGAAATATGCTGTGTCTTCTGTTGTCCAAATGTCTCCCCATTGCACTCCGGAGGTTAGGGAGCCCCCGGCAGCCACTTGCTCCAACAATCCAAATGGTGAATCGCTGTCATGGCCCCCAACCGGATTCCACTTAGAGACAGACCTCACTGAGAAATCAACCTGCTAAAAATTCAGGTATGTAGGATTTGTGACTGAAATCTCCAGGCTTTCTCGGAGTAGAGATGGACTACCTCCCCCCACTTCTCTGTACTTCCAGAAGCCCCAGCAGTCACACCCACACCCCAAAACTGCCACCCAGTTAAACGTCTACTCAGCTGTACCTTCCCAATAGAAATCCTGAACTTACTCACATCTCGAATGATAAGGCACTGATAAACCAGGAGTAGCATACCAAATTGGAGAAGGCAACCAATCTCAATTAACAAAACAGACATAGGAGGCTTAACCAGTAACAACATTTTAGTAATCTCTCATACAAGAACTTAATGTCTCCATGATGAGATACAATTCATTGGTCCATGGTTGCAAGCCTGCCTCAAGTGCTGGGGAAGAAGGCAACTGGGATAGAGAAGGGACCACTAGGAAGACGATAGGTAGAAGTGGTCACTCTGGATAAGTAGGTAAAGGAACAAGCATGATGACCTCTCAGCACCTGTATTTCAAGCCATAATGCTCAAAAGGAGATGGAGGGGAGGGGAGGGGGAAGAGAGAGAAATCGAGAGAGAGAGATAAAGAGAGACAGAGACAGACAGAGATAGAGAGAGACAGAGAGAGAGAAGAGAGAGAGAGAGAGGAAAAATGCCACAGATTCAGGCTGGGGCGGGTGGGTGACTAAAGGGAAACTGGAGACATTGGTGGTGGTAAATGTACATTGGTGGAGGGACGGGTGTTAGAAAATTGTATGACTGAAACCCAATCATGAACAGCTTTGTACAAACAGGTGAATCTCATGATGATTCAATAGCACTGAACTCCAGCACTGTCGTCCCATTGTTTATCGATTTGCTCGAGTGGGCATCAGTAACGTCTCCATTGTGAAACTTGTTGTTACTGTTATTGACATATCGAATACACCAAGGGTAGCTTGCCAGGCTCTGCCATGTGGGCAGGATACTCTCGGTAGCTTGCCAGACTCTCCGAGAGGGACAGAGGAATCAAACCCGGGTCGGCTACATGCAAGGCAAATACCCTACCCGCTATGCTATCACTCCAGTCCAAAAAATCAAAACATCTCTAATGGAAAATAATTCTGTGTTTTCCCAAATATATATTTTCAGTGTTTTTCAAGTTCACATACATACACACACACACACACATGCAGACAGACACACTTATACTCGATGTATTGACACAAGCAGAAAACCCAGATATTCATCTTCCCCTCTCACCTTCTCTTGAAATCCACTTGAATAGAATGACCAATCACCAGATCTGCAGGATGATGGGGTTTATTTTCTCTGGCTCTCCTCCTAACTCTTTCACAGCCTCATGCATAGCAGCAAAGACCACCACCACTGGCACAACCCGTAAAGTCCTCAGACAGAGGCAGTGAGATTTTATTTTTTAACTTATTGAATCATCCTGTCATCCTACAGGACTACAGGATGATTCAATAAGGTTAAAAAAAAATCTCATTTCCTCTGTCTGAAGGCACTGCCAGTGGGCTTCTGTCTTGTCATTATTTACTCTATAGAGGGTGCTTCTATTCATGTCTATAGGAATGCAACAGTTTATTTCACTTGAATTTCCTTCGGGGTGGGGGGTGGGGGGGTGGATGTTCCTAATAGCCAAGGCTCAGCAGAGGGAGATGGGGGGGGCATTTCTGTGTGAGCCTAAACTGTGTCCCTTGAAACTGGCTCCACAAAATAATGCACTTTTATTCATCCTGCACTGAAAGCTCTGAATTACTAGTTTTAAAGCAGAATTAGTAGGATCCAGATGAGAATCCAGTTCGGTCAGCCAAGCCGGACCCTCTTTACTTCCAGCATGACCCGGACACAGAAGCTTCGACTGGGCTGTCTGCAGGTGTGTTGGCGTGAATCATCTCGTCTAGCTGCCATATGCCATCTGTACTCAGCCTGGGTGCTCAGGGGCTCTTCCTGGCTCAGGACTCGAGGTTACGCCCACGTAGCCAGGGCCGATGTGGAGAGGTGGCAGAGATTGAACCACAGTGTCCAGCACTGTAGGTGGCCCTGGGGACCAGCCACTTCCGAGGCAATCGGCCCTTCCTCTGTTCCTTTCCTCTGCTTCCCGAGAGCTTTGTAACATATTCCGTGGCAGCCGTGGGACCTGAGCTGATTTCTGATGTGTGTGTGTGTGGGGGGGGGCGGGGTGAGGACATAAACACAGACATGAAAGCTGTGTTTTTTTCTGGGCTCTCTAGCATCCTTGGTGTTTCTGGGGTCTTGGCTAAGTCCATCCAGGTGTTGAGCTCGAAGTGTGCATCTGAGCACCCCATTCCATAGGCCACCTGGCCACTCTGTCCACCAAACACCTGCCGTTCTGAAGCTCAATCTGTGCTAAGCCCCTCTTTTTTGCAGGCAGGCCATTACATCTGGACATCTTTGGGGGCAGCTTTCTGTGTGGGTGAGTGGAGTGTCTCAGGCACACCTCCTGGTCCCCAGGGAATTATTTTGCTCCAGTGTTACAGTCCTGTCCCCTCCCCCCCACTGCCCCTCATCAAGATGCAATTATCACTGTATCACTGTATCACTGTCATCCCGTTGCTCATCAATTTGCTCGAGCGGGCACCAGTAACATCTCCAAGTGAGACTTGTTGTGACTGTTTTTGGCATATCGAATATGCCACAGGTAGCTTGCCAGGCTCTGCCATGCGGGCGGGATACTCTCGGTAGCTTGCCGGGCTCTCCGAGAGGGACGGAGGAATCGAACCCAGGTCAGCCGTGTGCAAGGCAAACGCCCTACCCACTGTGCTATTGCTCCAGTCCTACAGAATACACATACAGTTTTTGTTGTTATTGTTTTGGCCTACAACATCCAGCCCACCTGACGGTTACATTCCTGACAGTTACGTTCCGGAGACCTAATCTTATTCCGGGAATGTAATCTTTGACACAAGCATCTGGTTTTTCTGCTTTTCTTGTTCCTGGAAGAGGCCTAAGTCACTCAGAAGGCCACCAAGCCTGACATGGTAGTTCTCCGGCTAAGTGGCAAGGTGCAATTAAGATTCTCAAATTAGGACTAGACTTCTCTGGGGCAGCTGCCCTCAATATCTCACTTGTTTTTCATCACAGAGAAATGACTGTTGTCCCTGGAAGTGGCAGGTACCTCCTTCTGGATGGACGAGCGTCTGCAGCTGGACTTCCTGTGATGGCCACTAAGTTTAATGGTCAGCATGTCCGGTGCATGATGTGTTGCTTCCACTACCGTAAACCAACCACCCCAAAGTAGCAGAGACAGTTAGAAAACATGTTTCCCACCCAGATGTCCCCTCCACAGTCTCCAGCGATCAGGTACCCACTTTCCTGGTAACCTCCTGAGGTTCCTAACACACCGAGGATGCTTCTCAGATGAGCAAGGTCCTTATTGCCTCCTGCTCCCCAGCCCCTAACCTCTCAATCAGTGGGTGGTACCGGAAGCACGAACGGAATTCTCAAACCAGAAACTCCAGGCACGATCTTTCTATGGGCCTTCTAGCTGTCATGGAACCCGCTTTGAGAAACATCACTTGTTAACCATCACCAGCGGACCAAATGCCTATTGGTCTGTGACTTGTGGCTGATCCCCTCTTACGCCAGTCACAGGTCCGCTATGGGTAAGCCTTCCATGTCTTACTTACAAAAGTTCTGATGTAGAAAATTTCATCTTAAGAAAGCTTTCTGGGGGGCCAGAGCGGTAGCACAGCGGGTAGGTCGTTTGCCTTGCACGTGCCCAGCCCGGGGTTCGATTCCCAGCATCCCACATGGTTCCCTGAGCATCGCCAGGTGTGACCCAAAAAGAAAAAAAAAAAAAATAAAGAAAACTTTCCCCGGGTCCCAACACAAAGCATCCTGTTTGGGGCCCGGTGCTCGGGTATTCTAGAAACATCGTCACTGGCAGAAGCTCTGGGATCCCGCAAAGAACCTCTCAGATCACTGGCTAGGGCTTTGGGGACACATCTCCGAGAGGAGGAAGTGTTTACTTGCCAAGACTGTGTCTTTCCTCCTGGTGCTGCTGGTGCCACCTTCACTCCGACATGCCCCCCCACCCCCAAGTCACTTGCACAGGGGCCGTTAGCACAGGTGCATGGCTCGGAGACCCCAGCAGGGCCAGAGAAAACGATCCCGGAGCCAGGCCTTAGGCCCTGGGCTCTTTTGTTTTTGGTTTTGGTTTTTTTTGGGTCACACCCGGCGATGCACAGGGGTTCCTCTTCTCTCTGCGCTCAGAAATTACTCCTGGCGGTGCTCAGGGGACCATATGGGATGCTGGGATTCGAATCCGGGTGGGCCCGTGCAAGGCAAACGCTTTGCCCGCAGTGCTAACGCTCCCGCCCTCTCCCCCGCCCCCCCCCCCCCCCCCACTCTTTTGGTCAGAGCAGAGGAAACCGAAACTGTCCAGTTTCCATTTCCCCGGGAACGGAGACCCCCTGATTGGCTCCCGCCGGCGGGGCGGGGCGGGGCTTCCGCGGGCTGAGATGCTGCGGCGGCGCAGAAGCAGGTGTAGGCGCGTCTGCATCCCCGGGCGCCGAGCAGTCGCGCCAGGACCACCAGCTTCCGCGGGTAAGCGCCTCTGGCCATCCTGGGAGCCCCTGCAGGGGTGGCGGCGGTGCTGGGCGGGGCAGGGGGCCCCGTGCTCCTTTGCTCAGTGGGTCTCTGGGGGAATGGGACCCCCCCAACAAGACCCCGTCTCCGCCGCCCACCATACCCCAGTCCCTGCTCGGAGCGGGGGCTCTGGAACCAGAAGATGACCAGAGCCAGCTGCCCTCCAGTCTGAAGGCCGGAGTGGGGGGAGACGCAGCCTAAGCGGACCCTCAGAGCCAGGCTTCCCGGGGTCCGTCCCGGGGTC
This sequence comes from Sorex araneus, assembly GCF_027595985.1. Classification (NCBI taxonomy): domain Eukaryota; kingdom Metazoa; phylum Chordata; class Mammalia; order Eulipotyphla; family Soricidae; genus Sorex; species Sorex araneus. Next base: position 7,975,114 of record NC_073304.1, on the reverse strand, counting down.
GGTCCCGGGGGCCTCTCCCTCTGCAAAAATCAAGCCGGGTTGGGGCTGGAGCAACAGCACGGCGGGGAGGGCTTTTGCCCTGCACGCGGCCAACCCGGGTTCTATTCCCAGCATCCCATAGGGTCCCCCCAGCACCGCCAGGGGTAATTCCTGAGTGCAGAGCCAGGAGTAACCCTGAGCATTGCCGGGTGTGACCCAAAAAGCAAAAAAAAAGAAAAAAGCCGGGTTGGGGATGCAGAGGCCCCCGAGACCAGCGGGCAGCGTCTGAGGTCCAGCTTTCTGGGGGTCTTTGGGACCCCCTGGCTCATGGCCATATCTGTAAGATGTGGGGGCGTGGTAATCCTGGTGGAGTTTCACAGCGGCGGGTCCAGGGCAGAGGCGTAACAGGGTAACAAGTGTGTCTCCCCCTCCCCGGGCTCAGCGCCCCTCGGGAGGTGGGGGCTGCCCCTCCGGATGGGTCTGAGTCTGGTTCCGTCTGTTCCTCCCCGCCCCCACTGCAGCCAATCAGCTTTCTGGGGGTTTCAGGACACCGAGGAGGGCGCTCTGTGGGGGTCTCTGGGTCTCTGGCCTCACAGCTGCCACCCTCTGTGTGGTCCCCTCTTCTCTACCACAGGGAGGACACACTGAGGCCTCTGCGGACACCCCAAGGACAATGGCAGGTAACTGGACCCTGATGCCCTCTTCAGCCCCCTCCCCCGCCAGCACACACACAGCTCCACCCTCTAAGGTGTCAGCATTAAGGAAACTGCCCTGACGTAATGTCTATGACACCCCAAGTCAGAAGGAGGCCCAGGGCACATAGGGACTGAACAGTGGGGCCCCAGGACTCCAGGCCCTGACCTGGGGATTGACCAGGACGAGAAGCCCTGGGCACCTGAGGAATGTTCCAGGGGGCTGGAGCTGAATTTGGAGTGGGGGGAGGGGGGATGGGGGATAGAGGGAGCCAGATTCAGGTCTGTGTGCTGATGGGGAATGTGGGACATGGAAGATTTTAGAGCCTTGTAAGAACCTTCTGGAAGGGGAGCGTGTCTCCCTGCTGTCTGGTTGGAGAGACCCTTATGGCCAGGTGGTGGTGATGTGAGTGGGCAGTGTTGGCTCCGTGGACCAGATGAGTCTGGGGTAGCTAAGGAGGGAGAGAGGCAGTATGTGATTTCCTTATTTTGGGGCGGGGGGCGGGGGGGAGGGTTGTTTTGTTTTTATCTGTTTTACTTAGTTTTTATTGGTTCCCCTTACAGAGTGCTTGTGGATTGGGGCTTGGTCCGGATGAGAGGACGAGACTCTGTGTTGAGGGGCCCTGGTCAGGCCTGTCCCCGTGAGGGAGGGGGGGTCACAGAGCCCAGATGAGGATGTAGGATTCCAGGAAGGAGCTTTTCTGAGTGAGCAGCAGGTGGGGGGATGGACCGGCGCGGGGTCACATTGTGCTCTGTCCGCCCCCCCCAGGTATCATTGCTGCCGGTGTGGCCGGAGCAGGTGAGTCCTGCAAGCAATGGGTCCCCACTGGGCCTGGGCCCTGGGCTGTCCCAGCCCTGAGTCAGACCGCTGGACCCTGCGTGGGCGGGTGGGCGGGCGGGCGGGCAGGGGGCGCAGTTGGGTGAGCCCAGGTTACCGCCCCTGGGACACAGGACCCCAAGTGCAGCCCCTGAGGTCCAGGGCTAGTCACTGACCCGTGGAGCCTGGACCCCTCCTGCAAGGTCCAGGATGTGTCCGAGCCGCTAGAGCCCGAATGGCTCCTCCCCAACCTAGGCGTTGCAGGTGTGATTAGACCAGTGAGCTGAAAGCCACAGAAATGCGACACTCAGACACGTGTGACACGTGGTCTCGGGGCCGGAGCTCAGCAGCTGCTCTGCTGGGCCTGGCGCGATGCCCTCTGACGGCACAGCCTGGGGGTGGCACAGAGGGTGAAGTCCCCCCACCCACCCAGCAGAGCAGCTCACCCTGTCCCTCTGTGCTCGGGGCTTGGGGAGAGGCAGGGGCCCCGTCCCCAGCAGAGACCACACAGCCGCCCCCAGTGCCAGGGGACAAGAGAGGGCAGGGCAGGCCCATTCGTCCCGGACGTCCACTCAGGCCCCTGGTCCCTGCCCTTTCCCTTCTGGGGGTCCCTGCCCTTCCCCTGCTGGGCGTGGTCCTTCTGGGGCCTTTCCTGGGCCAACCCTGCTCCTGTCCCCACAGTGGCGGCTGTGGGGGCCGTGCCCGTGGTCCTGGGCGTCATGGGCTTCACTGGGGCCGGCATCGCCGCCTCATCCCTGGCGGCCAGTATGATGTCCACTGCGGCTGTTGCCAACGGGGGCGGGGTGGCCGCCGGCAGCCTGGTGGCCACTCTGCAGTCAGTGGGTGAGTGTCTGCGCGAGAACAGGGGGAGGAAGGGGGTGGCCGTGGCGGGGGGCCGGCGGTCAGCCGAGTTTGGACTAAGCCCTGTGCTCTCCCCCAGTTCCAGGACCTTTGTCCTCCCTCCCTGTCCCTGTTCCATGGGGAGGGGGGTGGGACAGGGTGCCCAGGACAGCTGCGTCCCAGGAACCCCAACCTCTGGGCAGCGCCCCTGCCCCTGGGCCCAGCCCCCCATGGAGCCGAGGCAGCTGCCCAGAACCTCCTGTTTGTCCTGGAGGCCCCTTGCCGAGCGGAGAGGGGGGTCTGGGGAAGCAGCGGGGTGGGGTACGTGTCCTGTCCTGGGGTGCCGCGACCTGGCCCAGCCCCTGTCGGGTGCCTTACCACCACCCCCCTCCCCCTTTCTCCCACAGGGGCTGCAGGACTCTCCACCGCCTCCAACACTCTTTTGGGCTCTGTTGGGTCCGTTCTTGGGGCCTGGCTCTGGGGTTCAGATGAGTGACTCCCTTCCACAGCACCAAGGTGACCCCTCGGTGACCTTCCACCTGGGACCTTAAAAAGTCTCCAGTGACAACCCCAGCACCTCCCCATATATTGAAAGCAGTAGAAGAATAAAGTGGAAATGCTGGAACCTCCCCTGGTGTCTGCTGTGTCCCTCGGTCGCCGGCGGGGTGTGGGGCATTTGGTTTCGTACTGGCCAGCAGGAAGTGGGGGGAAGGGTTCCTGGTGTGGGACAGAATGCAGGTCTGCCCCTGATTTTCCTTTTCTTTCTTCTCTTTTTTTTTTTTTTTTTTTTTTGCTTTCTGAGTCATACCCGGCGATGCTCAGGGGTTACTCCTGGCTCTGCACTCAGGAATTATCCTTGGCGGTGCTCAGGGGACCATATGTGATGCCCGGGAATGAACCTGGGTCGGCCACGTGCAAGGCAGTGCCCTTCCCACTATCCTATTGCTCTGGCCCCCAGTCACTGATTTTCTGGCCCTGTGAGGTCCATACTGCCCCCTCAGCTCAGCTTACTGCCCTTCACATCAACGCTTGACCTTGATGTTGTCCTGAGGTGGCCTCCTGGCTGGCCGAGCTCAGAGTGTCTGTTGGAGCCAATGGCCAGACCAGAGCTTTGCTCCTCAACGCTCACATGACCCCTTGCAGCCCCAGCCTCTGGGTCCGACTGCCTCGAGACTCAGATTTTCAGCAGATCCACTCTGCTTCCGGTCAGGGGGGATGGTCCACTTCTCCAGGGAGTTCTGTCCCTGGGAGCTAGCCTGGGGCTGAGCAGAGACTGCAAAGGAGATGGGCTGCCGTCTTCTGGTGTGGCCCAGCTGGGCCGGAAAAACACTTTCCCAGAAGCTCCTCGGGGCCCCGATCTTGGTCAGGGCCAGGGTCCCAGGCCCGCGGAGGTGTCAGTCATGCCCACTGTCCAGAGGCCATCCCAGGCTCTGGCCAGCTTCCATCCACTCCCCACTCGCATCTGCCCGCAGTCCCTGTGCGGGGGCCTCACTCCTGCTCTCACGTTACCTGCTCCCGCCAGGTGAGGCACTGCCTCTGGTCCGGGGGACGCTGCCTCAGGCATCATAGGGCAGTAGCAGTGTCCTGGGAGCACAGCCCTGCCACCCATCCCAGAGGCCGGCTGTCGAGTCTCCTGCCCATAGGCTTTCGGGCCCAAATTGTTCATGTATTCTCAGTAACCTCTCCATTCATCCTATCCCTGAGATTCTAGAAGCCTCTCTCTTCTCGGCCTTCCCAACGATGCCGCATTGGAGGCTCGCTCAGGGTCAGGGGAATGAGACTCATGTATTCTTACCACCTCCAAATTCCAGGCTCTTACTCCAGCCTCTTAGGCATCCCGCTGGGGTAGGTGGTTCAGCCACTTC